>NC_031779.1:15729586-15954578 GCF_001522545.3 Parus major
GCAGCCCGGGGTCCCGAGCTGGCTGTCACACACCCGGCAGCAGCCCGGGGTCCCGAGCTGGCTGTCACACACCCGGCAGCAGCCCGGGGCCGAGCTCCGAGCTGTCCGCAGCTTCATTGGCGTGTCCCGCCCCGACCCGGCGGCTCCGCTCCTGAGAGGATGCTCGGTGCTGCTCCTCTCTCCCTGGTCTCCTCCTCGCTTTACACCTGGGAGGGAAATGCTGCCGGAGCCAGAGTTTCCTCTGGGGATAAAGAGCAGGGACATGTCGCCTCGTGTGGAATTTGGGTGTCCGGTTTAGGTGGTGGTGCTGGAAGCTCCGCTGCGGGGATCTCTGCCCGTGGAACAGTCGCACCTCCCACAAGGATGCACCGAACACCTCCTTTCGTGTCTGACCAGCAAAGGCTGGTGGTGACAAATGGAAACATCTGGGAAACACGAACTGACTGTATTGATGGAAAATGGACAGGCATTAAAGAAAAAGGAAGGGGTTCTTTGTGGATGAGCATCTCCAGAAGTGCTGGACATTGTTCTGAAGCTGCCTAGACTTCTGTGACCTGGCATTGAAAACTGTAATGAAAAAGCTATTTTGACTTTGTTATTTTCTTGGTCAAAACAAACCACTGCATAATGTGCTTAGAAAAAATAATTGTGAATTCCCACAAAACCTGGTTTGGTAGTTACAGCATTCAATGTGCTTGAGAAGGGTAAAGCAAAAGCACATCCATAGAGGGCCTCAAAGATGAGGACAAGGTGAAATTTAAGAGACACAGAACAAGCATGCATCCTTAGAGGAGAAAAAGAGATCTAAAAAAATTCGTAGTTCATACTAAGGGTATTATTGTGCCACTTAAAACGTTTTGATTATCTCTTCTTTTTTATCCAGGTCTAAAACCTGGCTATCCTCTGGAAGGGGAAAAAAAAAATAAAAAAAAATAATTTCAAACTCTGCAACTTCCACATCGTGGAAAACAGGAACACATTGTGTGTTGTCACTGCAGAGTTATCCTCTCCAGTACCACCTACAGTGGAAGTCTAGCTGCAGGCTAGAGTTATACAATATCACAGAGAGAGATTAAGCATTACATTTATTGTGGTTGCTGGAAGGGAATATTATTGCTGTTTCAGTGGAGAGATTTATAGCAATACTTAATGAATGCTACTAGTTTTCTTATCAGTTGGTAACCATACACATGTGCATGTGGAAATATTACATTAATTCTTTACAGAAACCTCAGAAAAAGTTGGATATTAGTGTTTGTGGCAGATTTGGCAGCATAATGGAAATGTGGTAGTATAATGGCATGGTATTGTCAGGTTGGGCATATGATGTTGGATAGAATACAGCCAAAATTAGCCTGATTGGTTTTAGGCATTTTCCAAATGAAATAATTCTTTGTCATTTATCCTTGGGAATGTGCAGAAGGTTATAGTTATCAGTCTCAGTCTATTTTTATGAAAATATCACAGGTCAGAAACAGTTCAGAAACTAAATGCGAATTAAAAAAAAAACAAAGCTTTTAATGATATTTTCCATTTTAGCTCTATTTAATTCAGAGCTATATGTGAGTCATCAGCAAAATAGGGACTATTAAGATGGATCAGAAAGATGTGAAACTTCGGAGTTCCTGGAAAAAAATTATTCAAATTTTATTGTAATCAAGCTGATCTGCTGGTACCTAATCCTGGTTTTTATGTTGTAGAGAGCCCTAATGAAAAGCCAAAAGGTAGCAGTCAATGCAGAGAATTGACTTTTCCCTCTCCAGAATCTTCACTTAGAAGCACTGAGCATCCCAATAAATCTGTGAGGGAAAAAAAAAAAATCTTATTTAAATTCTTTTAGATATAACATTTATTCTGCCCTCTGACTGGGTGCATTAATATTCTATGATCATGCATAGATAGCTGCATGGTAAATATATATTTGTACATTGAGCTGAAGTGAAGTTTTCATTAAGCTGATCACAGGCAAATTATTAGGCTTAGAAGCAGCTTTTTATGTCTCAGAGCTACATCTCTAAGTTCATGACTGGTATCAAGAGTCATTCACTTGAATGCATGTAGGTGCAGGTTTTTTTCCTTCAGGAAGAGAGATTTATTACAAGATCCTGCTATTGAAACCTCAGTCAAGATTAGGTGTAAAGACAACACAGAATAGGTAAATAGTATCTCTGGTACTCGCCATCAAAGGATGTGATAGAGTATTCTCAGATGGAACAGACAGGTCTGATATTGCATATTAGTGGAGTTAAAGATATATTAGGTATTGAAAATATTCATGCCTCTGCAGTGATGGAGAGGAGGCAGAAGCTTTTGGCTTGGATGTTTTAGATAATTAAGAGCAACAAAAGATTATGTTGGAAGCAGATTTGCTGCAGATAGATAGTGCATTCTTACTAGAAAAATGGGATCTCTCATACAGTGGTCTGATGGCCCTTTTTCTTCTCTCTTTTAAAAGGAAAGAGCACTTCTGCCTTCTAACTGAATTGTAGGATGCATAATCAGACTCATGGCAAGTAATGAAATGGCTTTTCCTCCTCTAATAATATTCCTTCCAGAATTTATCAGTATTTTTCAACAGTACTTGCATTCTGAGATAACTATTACATAGATATATTCCAAAATTTGGATTAAAAAAATCTACTGTATCATGGAATTATTAAAGAGAATATGAATATATAAATTAATTTGACTATTGTTGAATAAAAGCACCTCATTTTATTGAACTTCCATCACCTTTTTCTAAATAGTAGTGAAGTGGTAATTAAGAAAGGCTAATTATATAGTATTGTAAAGTGTACATTTGTTATTAATTTTGTGATGTGCATGCTTTATTTTTTCTGTCTGCAGTTTTTTGCATAAACTCTCTGCTCTGACTTACCTTTGGGGGTAAAAGGCTGGGTCTTGATGCTGGAGGCATCTGTGAATGGGGATTATAAGAGCTGCTTCCATAAACTGTAGACTGTCCTCTCTCCCTGCATTACATTTCCTTTCCTGGAAGGTGTTCACAGTCATGTCCTGAGCGAAGCTGCTTGGCTGTGGTTTGTGGTCCTTTATTGGTGCAGTTGTTGCACCGAGTGTAGAGGTCCCCAGGGACCCTGGGATCCTGCTGGTGACAGCATTAGTGCCTCACTCTGGGTGGAGGACCCAGAGCACCAAAGACATCCTGTGGAAAAGGAAAAACTTTTATTTTTGGTTTTAGTTTTTAGGGTTTTTTTCCCAGAACTTGGATGGAAAACTCCAAGGAATGTTGAGGACTGGAAGTTCCCAACTGGGCAAAAACAACGCAATGCAATACAGAGTCAGAAATGTGATGAGCTTAGTTTTGCTTTAAAATTATAGAATGAAAATAAACTAAAATCCCAAACTAGCATTCTGCAAGGTCTCCTGCACCTCTAGATGTCTGCAAAGTCCCCTGTGCCATAAGGAGCAGGCTGGAGCAGTAGCTCTGCTCAGCTCTGTGCTCAAGGACAGGCTGAGCGATGGAGCCGTGACATTGTTATCTGCTGGTGACTGTCATCACTCACAGCTGCTTCACCTTGGGCTACCTCAGACCTGCCCTTACAGGAGGTCATGTGAGTGCCCATTATTGATCTGTTAATGTAAAAATTACCAGAGTTTTTTTCTGAGGAAGTTCTCAGGAATTGCCATTTCAGACCTAGGATGGGCCAAGTGGATGGGAAGATAAGTTAGACACAATTTTTAAGTTGTGGTTTAGAATGTGTAGCCTAGCTCTTTACATAATTAGTTGTTTAAGCACAGATAGAAAATTTTGATGTAATTTAGAAAGAAATTAGACTTCATAATTATTCACACCTTCTATACATAGGGAATGCAGACGTATCTTTTAGTGCTTACTTACTAAAGATGCAAATTGTTTGTCTAAATAATAAAATACTTAAGGTTGGAATTCATCTTTTTAATTATAATTTTCCCAAGGCAAGTAAGATTACTGCAGCACAGAGAGATTTGCTGATACTTGTGTAATGTGTTTTTTATAATGCTGATGGTGCCAGACAAAGTCAGTTATGTGCCACTCTTGTTGTCTGTTATTAATATTTTTGTATCAATGATGAGAAGAGCAGCAGCAATGATTGCAGTCGATGAGCCACAATAAATAGCAGCAAATGCATTCTAACCTCTGACTCTGTGACAAACAGCATGGGTACTATCTGCAGCTCTGGTTTTAATTTCAGTGGCATCAAAGGGAAACTCAAGAGCTTTGGGAAATAGCTCTGGCACCATGGCTTAGATAAAATGCTTACCCACAGACATAAATTACCATGGGAATAAAAAGAGTACACCAAAATGACATAGTTTCATAATGCTCTTAAATCAAGAAATAGAGGACAGTGAGCACAGTTCCCAAATTACAACAGTCACACTGCTTGATGAGTGGCTTGTTTTTGGCACTAACAGCTAACCTAACAGGTTTCTTCAAGAAGTGGTACTTGATGGCATGCACTCAGATTTTGTGGGGAAATTCAGCAGGATGACACTCCCATTTCATGAGAATTATATCCCAGCACACATTAAAAAGGTATTTTCGCAGTTCTGAGTGCAGCATTGCAGGCAGAAACACATGTTCTGTGAACAGGATGCTTTGTTGGACTTTCTTAGCCACTGAACTCATTGAATTTGAAGCTGCATGTAATTACTTTAAGGCAGAATAAAGCCTGCTCACCTTACTAGTGATGGCACTCCAAGAGCTACTGTATTTGCAGTCAAAGCCAAGACAACATTGCAACAAGCTGCAAAGTCCTGGTCAAAGCATTTTGCAGGGGAAGGCACATACATGTGTGTCTATGTATTGTTGCTACAGCAGCTGCATAGTCTTCTTCACTAGAATTCCTAATGTTTGTTTCTGTGAGTTCCTCATGTCTTATTTCTTATTCCCACCTCACTCTATGGGATTTTTTCTGTCTAGTCTAGGAGGCTTGACAGGTTGACCTGGCTGTTCTGGGGTTGACAATAGATTGTCAAGCTCTGATCACCAAGATGGTCATCACATTTCAGACCATACTTTCACATGCATTGAAGAAAAGAGGGAGAAAACCCACTTCTGGCTATATTATCCTGTATTAATACATAATGACTGATGTTAATGAATCATGTTGGCCTCTAATGAAATCACTTCTTCATTACTGCAAGAGGAATGGGGCCAATTCCACTCTGGCATGGATCCCATTTGTGGCACCTGTAGTGATGGTTCAGTCTGGCTTCCCGTGAGAATCTAAAATTTCAGCACAGTTCTTTATTATGTTCAAATGCACTGAGGCACAAGTGAGCTGGTTTTTTTATTATTTTATTGTTATTTGTAAGTCTGTTAGTTACCCACTGAAGTTTTCAGTACATCATTTTGTAAACTTCCATGTAAAATTCCCCATGTGAAACAAACCAGAGCTCACTGGTGCTGCAGTCTCAAGTTTATCTACAAGAATCCAGTGGCTCAGAACAGATTTTCATCACTGCAGTGAGAAGCCCCTCTGTATCTCCTGTCTCATTTTAGGGGGTTTTAAATGTCATATAGCCTACATAGAAATCAGTTTTCTGCCTGAGTCATAGAAACAGTGCTGGTTGCCAGACACACTTAAAAGGAAGTGACCACTGAACCTGATTTTTCAGTCTTAACAAGGTTTTTTGGCAGGTTTTCAGTGCAGCTTCCACAGACTGAGTCTTCACACAGAGGAACAAAAACCTCATGTTTAAGTTCATCTTGTGGACTTCTTTCAAGAAGTAAGGGGTTCTGGTACCATTTTTTTATCTCAAGGGGGAAATAAGTCTTTTGATATTTTTATTCCTTAAAAAAAATATTTCAAAAGAAGAATAAGAAAGGACAAAAGCAGAAAAAAAAAACCAACCTGGTATTCTTTTCTTTAGTGATACAAGAGAATCCTGTTTTGACCACTGTACTTGAAAAAAAGTTCCTCCTCGAAACACTGGGGAAAAAAGTGGACATTTATTTTGAACCATAGAAAAACTAGTTTTCTTCTGCAAAGTTAAAAGCATTTACCTTTGGAAAAATACTTGTACAAGTCTGTAGGGGAAGAAAAAAAAAAAAAAAGACAAAAGCCAATATCACTTCAGATTTTTGACTAGATCCTAAGATACAGGTGGTTTTTAGGAAGCACAGGTGAGGTGTGGGAGTATATGAAGGCTCACCTTTGCTCTCCTGTTCCAAGCTGGAAGATGGCTCTAACTTCTACCAACATCACATAGCACCTGGACCATTCTGTCTGTTCCTGCTGCTCCCCACAGGCCATCTGGAATCTGCATACCACCCTTTGCAATTATTGATACAGTGAATAATTATTTCTGATGTTAGATATAGCTCCAGCTTTTCATTAAAAAGAAAAGACACAGATGAGGTATCCTCTGTGGAATTCTTGATGCCAGAAATAGAAGTAACCTGGCAGGTCAAAGGCTCTCCAGGTTGACACATGCTGCATTCAGTCAAGAGACTTGACTTGTCCTCACTTCAGGCTCAGGACACCTTTTGTGAGAGTGCTTTTGATCTAAAAGGCTGATGAAAAGAACCTGAGTGATCTGTATCCTCCGGTGCTTGTAACTGTTCTGTGCTGGTCAGCAGAAACCCCTTCCAACAAACAAGGGAAAAATCACAATTTGTCTTCTGTTAGTAGGAATTGCTGAATTCCTGTTAACTTTCTTTCATAAACCTGGTGCTTGTGTGGAAATGTTTTATGTAAAAGTGTTTTGTTGTACTTGGTTTTCCCTTGATTCTGCATAGGGCTGACTACTTGCTCTATACTGGAGCAGGTCTGTAAGCCAAGGCTGAGCCTTTCCTTCATTGTGTGAGGCACTTTAGAGAATCCCAGGCAGTGTATCCTCCTAGAATGCTGTCCAGAGATTTCAAACTTCATGACTAATTTGTTTTAAGAACAAGTGAGTGCCATTGGTGAGAATCACTACCAATCCATGTGGAAGGGGAAGCCCAGAAGCTGTATTTACAGGGCTGTGCAGCACCAAGCTGGAGATACAAGGATGGAAGAGCTGTCCATAATGGTTAGCTTTTGGAGCTTCCTCAGAGCTGTTCTTTGCACTTCTGGCTCTGTAGGGCTGCACCAGCAGTTTCCCTCTAATTTGTGTGCCCTGCTATGGGGTTACGATAAACAAAACCCACAAGGTTGCTGTTGTAAAGTTTCCCAGCACAGTTGTCCACAAATATCTATGGAATTTCAGGCACTGTGAAATCCAGCTGGCATTCTCCAAAGTGCAAACCTTGCCTGAAAAAGAAACTAAACATGAGGTGGTAGATCATGTCCTCCTTCACTCTTGAGGTTCACCAGCTGAGATTACAGTGTTTTCTCAGAAAGACCAAGCAAATTCACAGGCCATACAAAACTCAAGTCTGGCAGAAGAAAATTCCCAAGCTTCAAACCAGCACAATAATTTTCCTTATTCACAGGAAAACAAGGTTGAAGCCCATGGATTCAATATGAGCAGCATAACAAACAAACAAGTAGGGCATTTCATGAAGGCTTAGTCTAGTCTGGTTTTTAAATGGTTGAAGGTTGTAAAGGTTTTAAAGAAAATCTCTGGAGCTGCAGATAGAAAAGAAAGTATTTCTCTTTTGGTCAGGATATTTGCTTAGATTTTAGCACAAAACTAACCTTAAGAAAACACCATATTTATTTCATGCTAAATATTTAAGGAAGGAGAGGCTGGAATTGCTGTTACTGTCACCAGGAGAGGATGGATTGATGTGTTTTGTGAATGACTGGATAAAACAGGTTCTGCTCCAGCAATCTTGGTTCTTCCAGGACTAAAATGGCCCAATTCCTTAACACTCAGAACTGTGGGGTGGTTTGATTTTTACTCCTTTCATTAGTGATACAGTTCATACTGCAGACTAACCTGGGGGTATTGCATGTAATAAATGAGCACATACAATGGTGATTTAATTACACATAGCCCTTTCTACTCAGCTACACACCTCATTCCTTGGTCTTACACTGACTCCAAAGGCAGAATTCATTATCTAATTGGTCAAAGTGCTGCTCTGGGCCCATTGCTTACTTAGCAGAATAGATGTGAGTTAAAAGGAGGATGAGGGGCTATTTCTATGTGGGCTGGGTTTTTATTATTTTAAAATTTAAATAAGAGTCTGAATCACCAGATTATAAAGAGACCAAAATCAAACAACCATGGTTCATTCCTATGCTTTGATTTTTATACCCATGCATGTTTAAAAAAAAGAAAACTAAACATGTGTGCTGCCTTTTAATAAAGATCATATTAAAAATTCAATAAATAGCAATATCTCTGATCTCTTAACAAAAGCGTCTGGTGTACAGGAAATTAAATGAAAAAAAAAAACTTGTTAATCCTTTTTGATTTCTGTACATGGTAGCTGGAAGCAGAATTCTTTAACTCACAGGATTCTCTTTTTGTCCTTTCTCTTTTACATTTCTTCTCCTTTTTTTTATTTTTCTTTTTTTTTTTTTTTAATCTTCTCCAACACAAACGTTGTCTGGGTAACCTCAGTGTAAATGCAGTCTGTTTCTCTGATACATTTAAAAAATAAATAATAAAAGAATAATAATAATAGTAAAAAAAAAAAAAAAAAAGAAAAAAGAAAAAAGCTGTTGTGTCATTGTCTCATCCCTGTGGCCTTGCTGTGAGGGATCCGTCTCGAACCAGGTGATAACCTGATAGACTTTATCTTGTCTTTTCTGGGCCTCCCTGAAGCCTGCCAACACTTCGGCTGGCTGTTAGGCATTTTAAATATCCCCCATGAGCCCTAACCTTACCCCTTTTCTCTTCTTGTCATCTGGAATGTCTCAGAGCTGTCAGAGGCTTGTTGCTTATTGATGTTTCCGTGTGTTTTATGTCTTTTCTGAGATATGACAGCCCCTGACACAGTGCTGATTTCAATCAGCCGGCTTCTGGAGAGGCCTAAGATTTTGTCCTCGCGCGGTCCCAGCCGCCAGCGCACTTCAGAGGCCTCCATCTAATGAAAATGTTTCAGCAGGCGGAATAAAGGCCCGCTGCTCAACAAACAGCAGCTGATGAATTCACAAGACCAAAAAAAAAAAAAAAAAAAAAAAAAAAAAAAAAGAAGAGGAGGAAACCCTCCCCCCCCCCTCAAGCCCTCTGCCTTTGTTATAAGAAAAGCAAGAGGAGAGAGTGACCTCCCGAGCCAAAGGTTTTGACACTGAATCAAATCCCTTTAGGCCTGAGCTGGCAGGCTGAGCCCGGCATTGGATTACTTTATCACATCTTAGAGTGACGCCTGTGTGTACCTCAGGACACCCTACGTGTAAAGAGTGGATATTTTACTCCCCTTGCTTATGAAGTCAAGTCTCGGTGTCTGGTGGGAAGGGAAGGTCTATCTGACAGAGCACCAGGAGGGGAAGGAAGTGCATCCTTGCTAAAAGCAGGGAGGGAGATGATTTGCATGGAGAAACCTCTTTGAAAGAAAGCAGGTCTTGGGCTTGGCTTGAAGTCGCTGTGGGGGAACAGATATTTTTATTCACAATCAGCTGAAAAAGAGAACAAGCTTTGAGGCAATGCAGAGCATTTGTTTTGGGGGTTTTGGTCGGGTTTTTAGGCAGCATGGAGCCGCCTGCCCACCCGGGATGCCCCCAGCTGCTGTTTGTGCTGCCTCTGTCACCCAGCCTTGGGTACCAATGCTGCTTCTCCTGGCTCCTCTCAGCATCTCCGGTGGGGGGAGCAGCCAAAGCAAAGCTCATCCTCCACCTCCACCTGGAGAAGCCTCTTGCAGGGTTCCTTTGCATCGCCCCAGGCAGCCCCATCCCTCTCGAGGCATTATCTGAAGGCACATGGATTCCCTAATGCCCCGATTTCAGCTGAAATGACTCTCCTGTGAGGCATCATTGTTACCCAGGCTCTGGTGTGTGCTCCAGGAGCTGGTCCCCGCAGCGCAAGGTGCGGCACAGGCGTGGCAGGAGAGCGCAGCAGCTGCAGCAGCATCCTGAGTCGCTGATGCCGATGCTGTGGTCATTTCCTCCAGGATGTACAGCCCATGTTATGCACTTCATCTGCGTGATGAAGCCTGGTGATTTTTAAATTTTTTTTAGAGGGATTTTACCTATCAGAGCCTGGGCTGTGGGATTAGGTTCATCAGCGGGTGAGAGGTGTCAAGGGTTCATGTTTACTTCTTTATTTACGTTGAGTTTGGTTGGGTTTCTCACTGTTTATTTTCGCACGGAGGAAAAACAATCTTTCCCTGTTCATCTAGCTAACTAAATAAACACAGCCCACCCCACTTTTGAACAACATCAGTGAAATTCATATCTGCAGTGACTCAGATGGTTTTGTTAATAACAGAGAGAGCTCTCAGTGTAGCCTGATTCTGTCCTTAGGATGGGAGGCTTTAATCCCGAGTCTTATTTTTCACAGCATTCAGCTTCTGGTTTTTGAGCAACAAATTACATCCATGCCTCCAAGCCAAACAAGGAGTGAAAATTTCTATTTAAAAAAATGTGGAAATAATACTGTCTATCTACCTACAGTTCAATTCCATTTTTAAAGTGCTTTGATATTTTTAACAATATTAATATAATAACAGCAGCATGGGCCTATTGGATTAGTCTGTATTTTATAACTTGGTATCCAATTTCTCCCTTGTTTCCTGCAGGACTGTCACTATTAATTTCTACTCCCATTTTTTCCGTCAGTGTGAACATTGTCATTGGACTATTGTTTGTAAGTGATAAGCAGCCCCTAGTATTATTATTATTATTATTATTTCACTCCTGCTTGTTGAGCATCAACAAATCTACCAAAAATATTAAAAATTTGGGGGAAATTTAACCCTCTCTTTGCCAGATGTTCCACTTTCCTTCAGCTCAAAGGAGCATAGTTGCTACTGTATTATCCAAAAATGAAAAAAAAAAATAGGAAACTAGTAGAAAGGCAATCTGTCACAGGAAAAAAAAAAAACAAAAACCTCAGGGGGTAGAGAATGCCTTCACAGTATGGCTGTAAGGTTTTAATTTATATTGGTCCTGACTCATGACACAACCAGAGCAAGCCCAGGCCTGGGAGTCAGGTCTCCCACTGACCCTTGCATAGACTGGTGGGGAGAGAGATGTCAGCTGAAAACTCCCAGGGATCACGGGGCTGCCAAACGCTCTGGAAATGACTGCCAATTTGGCCTGGTCTCAGCTGAACACATGCCCAAGAGGGAGGGAATGCCAGTAATAAAGCAGTTTAGAGGGGAAGGATGTTTCCTTTGAGTTCCCAAACCTTTCCAGCCCTTTTCTGTGACGGTATGGTTTGCAGCCATGTGTGTGCTCTCTCAGACACACCTGCATGCACATGGGTGCACCCACTCTATCCAGCCAGACTTGCCCAGCCTGCAAAGTAATCCATGAGGTTAATGCCCTTTCCATGTTCACTCTGCAGCCAACCAAGCCTTCTTTAATCTCAGAAGATAACAATAAAAGTGAGTGAATTCCAACTTTAAAAAACCCAGCTCAAATCTCTGCAAGTATTTATGGTGCAGAACAGGTGAATACTAAAGAGACCAACAAGCCCCATCCTATTAAATTTAGGTAAAAAATATTCTGATTTTTCAGTGATGGGAGACAGTGTAAAACTGTAAAATGATACAACTTTGCAAATAAGTTGTAAAATATGCAATTTTGTTAATAAGTTGTATCTTTGTGGACATTTTTTTTCCAAATTAAGGTAATTAGAATAAAAAAATATTTTCAGGTTTGTTTTTTTATTTCCCACTCTTGCCTGTAAGATCTAAAAGTATAGAGCAGATGGGGTGCTCCTGTTCATGTGAGGTGTTGTAAGAGAAACACAATTTTAAACTTGGTTGTCCTAAAAGGAGTTTTTCTTCTGTTTTATTATATTCCATTATGATGTTTCAAGGTTAAGAAAGGAGGAGAAAAAAAAGCTTTATTAGACTGACTAAAATATGAATTACTGTGCAGTTCATTCAAGCTTTTTGCTATTTGTTTTACTCAGGTTAGAGTAAATGGTTTTTCTCATTTAAGTAAAGGCTTCAAGATGAGGCCTAATATGAAGATATGGAAAAGAGAACAGGGGGAAGAGTGAGGGGGAAAAAACACCAGCTGTATTATTCATGTCCTAGAGCAGTGCCTGCAGTGTGCCAGAAGTAGGAACTATTTGGTGCATGTAGCATGACAGTTAAGAATACCTAGATGAAAAAAAAAAACCCAAAAGCAACAAACAAAGCAGTGCTTGGCAAGCACATTCATCTGCTGCAGCATCTGCCTCCAATATGCTTTATACTTGCATAGATGTGTTTGGGAACTGAAAGGTAACAAGAATTTATCAAAGGATTAGTAAGCACTGATGCTGCCATTCACAACTGTTACAAATATAAATTGTCATAATCATATTACCCGTTCCTCAGTTTCATTTTTTGCCAGGATGTCTTTTGTCTGAAATGCCAGACTGGAATTGGATGGATGCTGACACAGCTGAAATATTTTGCATTAGTCACTATGTAAAATTCTTCCAGAAGTATGGGGTTTTTTGTATATGTGACTGTACCGGAATAGAAACTTAACAAAGATGATAATCTCCATCACTTCTTTCATTCCATTAAATGAAAGAAGTTTCTCTTTGAAGGTTTTCTGAAGAACGCTGGTGAGGAGGAGGGTGTGGATGGTGTTGTTTTAAGGGACTCATGACCCACACAGCAGTGCCACAGTTACAGTCTGTATATACAGGTAAAACACAGGATATTTCACAGGTGTGTTTCTTCAGACCAGCACAGAGCAGAGAGTGGTGTCCAGTGAGAAGCAAATCTGTGCTTGTTTCAGTTTTGGGAATGGTATTTAAGACAACAATTATGTTTTGCAGATTTCTGGTTTACTTTGGGAGTTTAGCACAACCCAAACCAAATTCTACAAAAAAACCACAAAAGACAAAACTGGTTTATATCTTGCTTCCATTAAAGTGAAATACTGTATTTGAAATCAACACAGCCCTGGATTTGGCATTAGTTTTTCCTCTTTAGCACGGATCAGGACAACAGAAATGTTACACAATTGTGGCTTTTCCATGTCAGGAACACATATAAATTCTTTTATATTCCTTTTTTCTGAATTCAAAGTATTCTGAATTATTTAATCTCTTAGGTTTGGGCCTTCATCCAGGAGACTTCAGGTCAGATTTTTGCTGTGGCTTGATTTCCTTCATTTTGCATGCACTAGAGAAAGTTTAAACCTCAGGTGGCGAACTACTAAAGTATGAAACTGAAATAGAATCCGGTATGAGGAAAATGAATGGGTGTTCTGCTGCCCTTTGCTCACTGGGACTTTCTAGTGGAGGTAAGGAGCCAGAGTTTAGCTCAACCTGCATGATGAATTATGTGTGTTTGATGAGCATGCTACTTTTAATTGCATGTCCTACAGTGTTAGTAACTTATCTTACACAGGTAGTGCCTGCCAAGTGGAGTTGGCTCCTTGGAAGAAGAACAAAAGATGAGTAAGGAGAAATGAAAACAAAATTCACCTACTTTTTATTTTTTCAGTAACACTAATGTGCTGGATATTTTCCAAACATGAAGAAAGCACACTTGTGTCCACATGAGTTCACAACACCCAGACAGAGAGCAGGACAGTAACATTAAAGGTGTGACAGCCAGAAAACAGAGATGGGAAATTTTAGACATGTTAGTGAGCAGGGAAAAGATCTCCTGTGACTGAGCAGTAGCAATTCATTGTTTTACTAAATAGAAGGAAATAGAAAAGGAAAAGAAAAAAGGGGTGGAAAGGGGAGGGGAGGTGAGGGGAAAAGAGAGGAGAGGTGAATTCTAGGGCAGATAGATAGATAGATAGATAGATAGATAGATAGATAGATAGATAGATAGATAGATATGTTTATTCTTGCATTTACACATTATTTACATAGTCTGCCTTCAGATGATACAACAGATCAGGTTCTGAAGTAATGCAGACATGGACAAAGACTCTCTGACAGGGCTAAACAGGAAAAGATGGGAGCCATAAAGCAGGCCCTTATTCTCCAGGCCTCATCTGATGTCTCATTTGCTGCTTCTAACACCATTGAAAGACCTCTGAGCACTATGATACTGTTATTAATAATAGCTGTATCATGATTTCTGCTCAGCAGTAACAGCCTTAGGCAGTGCCTGCTCAGTGATCTGCAAGATCTCCCTGGCTGCCAACAACAGGACGTTCTCAGCTCCTCTTGTAGCACTTCTTGTTTCGTTTGTTCCCTTGTCCACACCTCTGATCACTCGCAGCAAGGTCTTCTCTTATCCCCATACTGAAGTTCTTGAATTTATTTCCGTGCTGTTGCTTTTCTCCCCAGGCTCTTTTTCAGTAGGACCAGTGCATGTTGTAGGCAGACAGAAAACTTCATAAGGAGAGATCAAAACTGCTCCACAATGTGGTGTCTTTGCAGCAGGAAAGACGTGGTTGTGGTTAGTCAGAAATGTGCAGTGGCAGGTCTTGGGCAGAGAAGAGATAAATGAACCCCCTGTGTGCCCAGCAAAACCTGTGGCTTGCCCTGTGACCCAGAGGACTCATTTCTAGTGAAAAATTAATACTTTTTGAAACAAAATTTCTTTGTGTAATTTAATATGTGATATGAATAAAACAAGACAAAGACTTTGACAAAATAATCTGTAGGAATTTACAGAAACTTCTCCTAACCACTAAACTGATTTATTTCATTGAAGAGGAATGTGGATTTTTGCATGATCAAAGCTAGCTTTTGACAATACCATATGAGGATGGAAAGGTGGATATCAGTCAGCAATTAGTAGCAACATTTGCTGTGTATGGTGGTTTCCTGAAGAAAATCCAGTGTGTTTCTCTTGTGTTTCATTGTTAGGTGGTGCACTGATGAGCAGAGGAATGAAGCACTTCTCGTTGCTTTTTTGTCAGTTAGGAACAGCAGCTGCAGAAGAGAATACTCATTTCTTTTACCATATTCATCACCTTACTATCCAAGTACCCTCCAGTAGTACATTAAGCATGACTAACATCTGTTCTGTGTTTGTTTTCTCACCTCCTCTCCAAAGGGAGTGTACATAAAGTGAACTGTTCTGGTTTGTTTTGATATATATGTTACACTGCTAAATGTTTATGTCAGAAGACTAAGTCAAAGAAATCCTTTCTGAGCTTAGAGCACTGGCTCTTTATTAAACTACTTCTAAGTCATGGAGACCTGGTGGTTTTTTTCTCTTCTGCATGCACTCAGAATGGACAGAGAAACTTATACTGGCTGTTCAGTTGGATTTTTTTTATTTTTATTTTTTTAACAGAGTGGCAAAGAGAAAATATTTTTCTTATTTCAAAAATACAATATGATAGTTTGAGCAAAACCACATTTTGCACCACTGACATCATGTCTTTGCATCTTAAATTATATGGGTCACCAGTGACCCAAGTGATCTATTAAAATGATGTACCTAAGAAAGATATTTGAAAGCCAAATGTATCAGTGGCAATGTGCAACCAATCTGTCAGTGCAGTGGTGATGTAACTTGGCATTATCCCCTATCAATGAGCTGCAGAAACATATCTGGTACTTGAGTCTTTGGGGAAAGATCAATATGGTCAGCCCACATATCAGCCAGGAACATTTAGAAGAAGCAATAAAGAGAGTAATATAAAGATATTTTGTGCATATGATGAAAAAGGTGGTGCCATTTATCCCTGGGAGAGTATAAAAATGGTCGTTGTAGAAATGAGATGCTGAATCAGCCCAAAAGAGCTATCACTTACATTAATATTGAATTGGTTTAGGATGGGAGTTTTCAATAGTAGTAAAAGGACAGGACAGTTGCATGTTTGTCTTTAAATAGAAGCCTTCGATCAGTTAATGAGTAGGGTTGCTAGACTTATTTGACAATTGTATTTATTTGTTCAAGATTTATGGCCATTTTTCATTAGAGGCTGGGTGCAGACAGTGTGAGCATGTCTACATTTCTGAAGTTACCCTTCCTGAATTTATCTAGAAACAAGCAGCTCCCAAAGCAGCCTGTGCATTGCCTATGGTCCCTCACTGTCCCGCTTCCATAGCTTACACTTTTAAAAAGGTTTTCAGTGTTGCTTGTTCTCAGCATGTATCTTTGCCTAGGTTGAACAGCAGTTTTATTGTGTCAGATTCTAGCTGACTACCTGCCCTAAACCATATAATTAGTAAGTTTTTGTACTATTGGTAGTCCTGTAATTGTAAAAAACCTTTTCAGTGTGATGAATGCAAACTTGCTGAGCAGGGACACCTCTGTACCCACTCTTGAGGCTGGCAGAGCAGTAAATACTGACCAGCACAGCCACATGTCAGCCAGTGCAGAAGTGTCCTTCCAGCCTCTACAGATTTGGACAGACCTGTCAGTTCTTACCTATGGACTATGGATTGGCAGCATCTCAGCTGTAAACACACACCGGGAATCAACATTTGGAAAAGTGCTTACCTTCTTTGTGTAATGGTAAAAATTTTGCACACATGCTTAATAAAAGAGAATTCTCTTCCAACATGACATAGTAGGAGGAATGCTAATCCTCTCTGGTGTCACATAGCTACAAGGAGCAGAGTTTCCCCAGGACTCAGAGAGAAGCCTGCCATATCAATGTCTGCCTAGCAACTGAAAGGTGACACGTGGAGCCTCCTTTTCAACTCATTTCCTCTTGATGAGAGGAAGGGATCCTCCTGCGAGTTATTACCTGAAATAATACCATATGGTAAAATGTAAACAACATCTGCATATTCATGTAATAATTTCATCTGTTTAATTAGTTCCAGCAAAGCAGTTTACCCTCTGAGGCCCTTGCTGTCAGCTCCACGCTCATACATCCATGCCCTGCTGTCGAGCCTGACAGCCATCTATTGTTCATTCACTGCTTCCACCTCGCCACTTAATGTAAGTGAATCTTCTGAGGGGTGGAAAGCCTGTCCCCATTGATCCAGATGTAAGGGCTGGGGGGAGGAGAGTAAATATCTGTCAGCCTGGAATATGGATACTAAGAGCAAACTTGACAGATCAGGTGGCTTTGTGGGTTTTTTTGGGGAAGAGGGAGGGCAGGTTGGCTCTTGGTTTAAGTGTTGATCTGGACTGCAGACTTTGTACAGTTGTCCAGCCTTTGCTCTCAAGACAAGGCACTTCCAAATGTGGTGAATTCAGTGGTGGAATAGCAGCTTTTCCAGTCAGCTATGTTTCAGTGCCAGAGTAATGACAGCATGCCTACTGGTGCAGCAAAACACAGGGCCCTAGAGGGCTGTATGGATTGGCCAAACAGGTTTTCGGAAATGCACGTCAACAAACACTGCTCAGGACAAACTGAGAATGTAAAAGCCTTAAATATAGCTGGAAAGGTCCCTGGAATATATTTCTAGAGTCTCCTGGCTCATGTAAATAGATTATATTGTGGGTCACAAGTAATAATAAGCTGTTCAACTCACCTTCAAAAGGAAACATTTACATTATGGGAATATAAACACTCCATGGTAATCTTACACCTAAGTAGAGGAAAGTACTGCAGTTTGATGTGGTAAAGTCAATATCATAATAAGGTACTAATAATAATACTTGCTACTTATATGGCCTTTCACAGATTTGAGCAAACATTAACTGATTAGTCCTCCAAACACCCTGATAAAAAATAGGTAAGTAAGAATTATTGCCTTGTTGTAAAAATAATCTGTATCTTATCACACACCCATCACCATGGTATCTACACAAACAAGTGTCTGGCAGACAGTATTTTTTCCACTGCCTCATGATGCACAGAGGTGAGATTGCAAGGTGTAAACTCAGCTAGAGATATTTATCTTCTGCTGTGCTGAGTGATGATCATATCTATATTATTATCCCCTTCGGAAGATTTCCAAACCTTTTGGCTGGTGGTCAGGAAGGAGAGATGTCCCATGTGTTTGTGATCTTTCCTCACAGAAATGGCCGTGTCTGCACATCAGGGAAGGAAATATTTCTGAAATATCCAGGGTCCAGATTCTAAAAAGCAGAGAAAGATCACAGTGTACCTAGATAGGTAGTAAAAGGATACCTAGATAGGTACACCACACTGGAATAGTTTGTCCTTCTTGTTCTGTGCTCACGAGAGATTCTGCATGTGCACCTTGGATCTTTGGATCTTTTTTAAAAGTATGCAGTGAACACATTTAGGCATGAGCTGTAGTGGTTAAGTAAGAGGTGTTCATCTGTATCATACTGTTACCGAAGGAGGTAAAGAGGTCTTTCCTGCTTACAGAAAGAAGACTGGGAACACCAGAAAAGCCATCTGTATTATGCCAGTTGGAGTGGTTCAGGTTTGCCTCTTAGCAGCTTGGAACAGTGTTAGAATTATTCTTTTAATGCTCTTAATCTGACCCATAAAATAACAGTTCACAATAGGCAGAAACCCAAGCCTTTTTAAGGTAAGTTATGCTGCCAAAGTCTCCATGACCAGATAACATCAGAAAAGGGTCACAAACATCCCACTTGCAGAATTATCCATAAGATAATTCTAACTTAGGTATCCTGTTACCTTTGTTGTGGGCACACAGTACAGAAATTGTAGTTTCCTTCTTATGACTATTTCATGCAGTCACAGCAGTAAACTGAAATAACCTTCAGATCACGGAAGTTAGAACAGATTACCTTTATGAAGCTAATGAGTAACTGTTCTAATTGTTACCTTGGACACAGTTTTAGAATGTTTTCATACACACTGCGGTATAAAAATTAATTTCTGGAAGCTCTTTGAAAAGCTAATTTGTCATAAATTAAAAGAATAATAATTTAACAACAACAATAAAAGGACATTGAATTAATAATGAACTTTATAAAATAATATTGAATACAAGAAGAAATTAATAATGTGTTCATGATAGGTTCATCAGTCTAAAAAAATACCTAAATGAGGTTCTTTTTCCCTGGAAAGAACAGATGCCTTTTACCCAGGAAATGGGTATATTGTGATTCATTTCAATATGAATCCAAATCTATATGAAAAAACTTTCAAGTTTGAGAGTTTCTTCATGTCTTGGTGTCCATTTTATAGTGCTGTGTGCTGAAACAGACAGGTATTATGCAATGATAAGCAGATATAATATCACTTCAGTTTGGGCAGTGTTGACTAGCATTAGTTTATTCAGCCTGTTTAAAATGCCATTAATTATCAGTTTATAAGAAAATAATTTTATATGATGAGAAACAAAGTAGCCTGAGTTTGACTTTTAGACTTGTAGATTTCTGATATCCTATGTGACATTATTTAAGTCAATTGTTCTGGACCTTTTTTTTTGTTCTCTGAGCATAATGTTTTTTCTTTATCTCATTGTCACACTGAAATTATATCTATTCTCGACAAGTCTATAAAGGAGTAAAGACCTGTACTGAATTTGAATTGATGATCTATAATTAATATATTTATTAATGTGAAGTACTAGATAGTCCAGTCATGTATTAGCTATGGCATTATAAGAGTTCAATTACAACGGGACTCTAACATTATCCTATGTACCTCAAAAACAGTTGTATTATTCAGTGCTAATCTAATGGTCTCTCAAGTCAGCCAAAATTACAGCACAGGTAGTTGTATATTCTTGCACATTTCAGCAAAGCTATGTTTCATTAATATTCTGGAAAGAAACCCTAAAACTAATGGATTCCTTCCTCCTTTCTGCTCCTTTAAGTGCAATAAAATTGTTCTTTGCCATTTTTTCTCCATTAAATAACTTACATGAAGCAATTTCAGGCAGGCCTTGAAATGCTTTCTAAATTAGCTGAAAGAAAAGTCCATTATATTTTAAGTCTATAATTGTTACGGTGTTTTTATGCACGGATCCAAAATAGTTTCTAATGGATATTTTAGGGTAGGAAAGATAATGGTGTTTTAGTGAGGTAACACTGCTGGCCACAGCAGGGTTAATTTATCAAAATAATTTTAAATGTAGTTCCTTGAAGAGTGTAACTTCACAAATTTTGCCTACCCAGAAGCTTCTTTAACATGCTCATGACGAAACGAAGCACATCCAGAGTGTTTTGGCATTTTTATTTGTAATACAGAAGTTAAGATATCTGGGTTATGTTCCCAAAACAGAAGCCTTAATGACCTTTATTCTATATTTCTTTCCATAGATTATTGCGATAAGGAAACCCTCGTGTCGCGACCCACTGGCGTCTGGCTAATCCGATGGTATTCGTCACCGCATTGTCCGTGATCAATAACTAATTATCAAAGTGGCATTTCTTTTCAAGAGCTCCTTGTTAAAAAATGGCTTTTGGCTGAGAGTGGAGGAAAAAGGTCGCCACTTTGACATGGTTGCAAGTCTTTCAAAATCCAGTGGGCCGTCCGATTGAATTACTGTCCCAAACTAATTGATATAAATTTGAACAGAAGAATGCTTGTTACTACAGAATGTCATAATGATATCCTTGGCAAGAGCATGTCAGTGGGAAAAGAGGAGAAAAGACCAGCACTAGTCACACAGTATCTAGACAAGTTGCAGCACAAGACTATTAACAAAATTAACAGGAGCAAAATTGTACACCAGTTCCTTCTTCCCAGCCATTCTCATCAGACAGTCAAGAAAGAAAAGCATTAACATTTCCTTTTGAACCTCATCCTTTATTTGAAAATGGCCTTTAAAAAAACCTACTGGAAAAAATAATTGTGATGTACAAAGGACTGGAACTTGATGATCAGTTAGCAGAAGTGTCATTGGCTCTACGGGGATCGTGAGTGAGTATACGTTGGAATTCAGCTTTAGTCATATGGCAGAATTTGGCTGGTGGCTTCCTTAACATGCTTTTAATCAGCCTTAAAAACTGTGACTTTGAAATATGGTAGCCTTCTCTAGAGAAAGTTGGGCTGTATAAGCCATGCAGTGGGAGAAAACCTCCAAACACTTAGGATACAGTAAGAGAAATCATAAAAAAATATGGTGAGAATGGGAAAATGTTTTTGTGCTATTAATGCCTGAAATCTAATAGTTTCTTGAATGTCATTTGGAGATTGCTGTGGGAAGCTTGGAAAACTCAATTTTCATTACAGGCAACTGGGCTTGTGGAAATTCTGGCTTTTGGGTTTTGATTTTTTTTTCAGATCACTGACTTCTGCTTCATGTCCTACATTTTTTCCTGAGCTCGGAATTTCCAGGAAGTTCAGGAAAATTTACCCCGTTTACAGGTATGGCATGTTCTGGAAAAGGAGAATTGTAGAAGACTTTGGCTGAGCTTAACTCGTGACAGAAATTGATAAACTGAATCTGTTGCTTCTGTGATCAGAAATGTCATCAGGTAGTTGGCTAAAATATGTAATTTAGCCACATCCAATGCAAGTCCTATGGCTGCTGAGGAAGAGAGGAGAAAAAGACATTTGCACCTAATCGGAAGGAGTGAGTTTATGTGCTTTCTAATCTCTGATCTTGAAAGGCTCCAGCTGGGTATAGAAAGGAATATCTTTACTGCAAACTTACTGTTTTACATTTCCTAATGACAAACCAAAGTTGACTAATGAATTGATACAGGGACCTTCATCTCTGAGCAGATTTGGAGATTCCCTTCAGACTGTTTCACTCCATAAACTGAAGTTTGTGCTCTCTGGTGAGTGTGAATCTCCACACATAAGGATTGTGAGTCTCCACACAATCCTTGTGCTCAAACCCCAGTGCTGCCCCTCTGCAGTATTTTTGGCACAGCTGCAGCACAGGGACTCAGGAGCAGATGAGCTGGAGACACCAAACAGATTTTGCTGGTGGCAGTCCTCTTGTTTGGAGTAGGTTGTGGCAGGTGACCATTTTGAAAACTGGTTGGTAATGCCTAACTCAGATTTCATAAGTTTGACAGGCTGTTGCTTGAGATGGATTTATTGTTTGGATAAGAAGACCATCAAGCCACATTTTCCTGGTATGTCAAAGCCACAGAACAAAGTGGGAAACCACAGGGGTCTGGAGATTCAGAGTCACATGGTTCTGGTTACAAAAGGGGAAGCCTACTTTTGCTGAGAAAGGATCTAAGGTAGAGAAGTTCACCACATTCAGTTCCCACTCTACCTTCCATATATGACTTTATGGCTGTGCTCTTATGCTGGGGGCAGGAAATGCCTTGTGATGGCAAATAGCTGAGCCATCTCTGACAGACTTACATCATCACAGAGTCACTAGGGAACCGTCTTCTTGTCTTCCATGGCTGCTTTAAAGACACTTTGTGAGGCTTTCTTCTTTAGCAGACCAGAGAATTCAGTCTGAAAGCCTGTCGGGCGGGTCAGCCACTGTCTAGGTCAACCAGTCTTGCCCCTTAATTATTCCCTCTGGCACTACATTCACAGGGTGATGGAAGTAGAGTCTAAATATAGGCCCTCTATATATAGGATCTCTATATTCTTGGCATATATGAAACCATGTCTATACTGTTATTATTGGAATATACGTTTGCATCGTTGCGTAATCTGGAGGAGGAGTTGCAATGTGTGTTATAGAACTGGAAAAAGACTGTAATTTGTGAACTAGTTTCAGGTTCAACCAAAAACATAACACTGTCAGAACTGACTCCTTATGTTATTGAAGATTTTAGAATTTATATCAACTCTTAAGCAATAAAAGGAATTGCTCTGAAAGAAGCAAAATTTTGTGAGTGATTTGATGCTGAATTGCTTCCTCACAAAAATTAGTGTAGTGCAAAAATCAGTGTAGTCCCTAAAAATCAGATTTAAAATTGGCTAAAAAAAATCTGTGTCTAAATGAGATTCTTGGATGTACAAAAAAGGGAACACTGTAAAAGAATAAGGTCACTTAAATACCAAAATACATCAAAAACATTTAAGAGGATTCTGAGAAGAGAGACATAAATTATTTGAGATCTTGAAAATACTTTCCCTGTTGAGAAACTTGGAGAGTTTACTTAACTTTTCTGACAGAAGCCTAGAAGCTCATTCTGTCCTGGTCTGCAAGACATTTCTAACTGCTGACAGAAATGTTTTCCTGTAGTTTAAACCCCAAGATGATTAGAGCTAATAGAATTTCAAACAGAAAAATTCAAATTTGAAATAAGGTGATACTTTCAATACTTCATTACTTTCTGCAACACCATTAAGAGAGATGTGATGAAATATTCACACAACATTTGAAATTTCCTTTATCCCTAAATGGGAATCAGGGATCTGATCTTCACACTTCCTAACATCATTGGTAATGTCCTCAGTAGGTGACTGACATTCTTTATTAATACCATAATCTCTTCCACAGAAGTAAAAACTTACCTGAATTTTAATTATGTAGTAAAATTTTGAATCCAACTAATTGTCCCAAAGTAGTGAATGTATAAATAGCTCTGAATATCTCACACTTACTGCTTCTATTTAACACTTCCTGTGTTTCTCTTTTTGCTGTTTCGACACAGAGCCAGAGCAAAGGGCCATATGTAGCTAGATCAAAGCAGGAGTCTGTCCAGAAAGGAGTTGTGACTCATGAATCATAACTAATCCCTTGATTACCCTCAGATGGTACATTTTATTTCCTTTCTTGTATCTGGCCAGCTGTTGCTCCTACTGCTGATCCTGCTGGTGTTTTACTGCTTTTATTGGCACTGCTGATGTCTTTCGGTAGTCGTGTAAGAGCTGAAATAGGGATCCAGGAGAGTAGTTGTGCTCCACCCAGAGCATTCACGGCTGAGAAGCTGCAGTGGAATTGGCAGGAGAGTCTCCATTCTTCCTCTAACAACTCTTAAAAAGGCCTTGAAGTTTTATTGTGGCAGTTATTACTTTAATATCTGAATGGCTCCCAGGTTAGCTGAGTGATGAGAAGGAATCTTATGGTTGCTGGATGCTGGCTCCTCTGTTAGGAATCTCTGCTGGTAAATGTAGAGGGGAAAAAGCTCAGAAGTCCTTGTCTCCATCAGCATTATGATGGGAAAGAATTCTCAGTACTTCCAAATTCATGTTAACATTTGCTTAAAATTATTTGCAAACAATAATTTATCTGTGTACAAATATACTCCTTATTTACAGCTGTAATTTTCATTTTGTTTCCAATCCATTGCTGTAGTATCATGAGTAGTAAGCCTGGCTTAAATTTCTTATTTGAAATTTTAATACAGAATTTGAAGGAAAAAACGACAACAAAACAGGCACAGCAAAATAGTCTAAAATAATAATACATGTAAACAGACACCCAGCTATAGCTGTCTGAATCTGAAAATTTGTGAGAAAACCATAAAAGTTGCTAATATTATGCACTCAAAAAAAGAATAGAGCTAGAACTAACCAAATCTGTAAAACATGGAACAATAATCTTGCAGCTATTTCTGTCCTACACACAGTCACAAGCACCCAGATAGATTTTAATTTATTTTTTTTTTTTTAGCAAACAAATCAGCTAAGAAAATGCAGCACTTCATTTATGGGCATTATTGATCTAAAACTTGTTTTTTCCACCTAAGCCAAAGTGACAAAAACTTCTCTAAAGTGAAACAAGTTCAAGCACTCTCAGCCTGGTTCCCATTAAACATCACAAGAACATTGTGGTTTGACATTTATCTGGCAGCCTGAAATGTGAAAGACCAGTGTAGCTGGTACACAGAGAATGGAAAGGCCTCTTTGGCATCACTAGGGATGCTTTTACCAGGTTAGGGTCAGGTGGGATGACAGCAGAGTGGAAGGAGGTAGTCTCACTTCACTGCAGACTTGAACTATATTTCACCTCCAGGGTACCAGTGACTTACTTGGAAATTGCAAGAACGCAGAGCTGCCCTTTATAGAATTATAATTCCTTGCCATTCAAACAAAAAAAAGCTAATTAAGTATCCCTTATCTGATGTAACCCTCATCCAAACAGAACCAGGGATCATCCTGTTGCCGTTCCTGGGAAATGTAACTGTCGGAGACAATGGTGTTGGTGGCTGCAATTTGAATGTAGACCTTAAAGAATCATGATTCCAAACTTCTTGGTGCCCTTTCCCTATCAATCAAAAAGAATCGTATGAAATAATTATTAGGCTACATAATTATTTTACAAAATAGAAGGTGTTTTTACTGCACATTTCCATTTTAGTACCAATCATTACTTCCCTGAATACTAATAACAGTGTTAAGCATTAATAGCATGTTTTAAGGCAAAGGGTCAATAGTCTAAGACCTGTGAAAGAACTCTGAGCATTTGCAATGTAAAAGAAACCTTTCACAGAAAAGTCTTAAATAATAAATGTATTTCTGGGGGAAATATTATATTGTGATCCATTTGGAGAGAAATGACAGTTTATAGGACGTCACTCACCTGTCCCTGTATAAAATATCTTTAATAATGCTGTGTCTTCACACTTGGTACAGAGGTTCACAGAAAGCTCTTTTCAGAGGTCAGTAGTACTTTACTCACTGAGGGGAAACTGAGGCACATAATCACTCAGTGCACCAGTGAAAGGAAGGGGATCTGAACTGGTGACTCTGTCCTCTGAGTGCAAAAAAATGGTGCCTTTTCTTTATTTCCAACTAGTAAGCCATCTTCCAATAGTTATTTTAACAGTATAATATGGATACAGGGGATGGTGAGCTTATACAGAAAAGGTAAAGGTGCATGAAACTCCTTTGTTCAAGCTGGTTCAAGCTGCACAATTTGAGGAATGGAAGGGGGGAAGAGGAAGAAAATACCACAGTTCGAATTTCCTTTTTATGCCTTCATATGTGTATTGACAGAGGACCAGTGGAACTGAAGCCTCAAGACAGGCAGCTCAAGCCTGAAATCTTCTTGGCCCATGGAAGTAAATTACTTGACTCTTCATCAATAAATCATCTCCTCTCTGTGGCATTGTAAGTTCCCCAGTTTATTTTTCTTTTCAGGTTTACTCCAGTTGTTTTAAGGACTAGCTGTGGTATGAATATTTAAGGTTCCAATAAGCTACCATTTTTCCTCATTAAATTTTTCTCTCTTTATCCTGTATTTCCATCTTCTCAGACCTGTGGCCACTTTGGATTCATAAATCCAAATGATTTTTTAAACCTAAATACCTCTATCTTACAAACACTAGCAAGGATTCACTCATAGGCACAGGCTGGAGGAAGAACCACAGCTTCTTATGTATTATTATTATTATTATTATCATTATCATTATCATTATCATTATTATCATTATTAGTTATTTATTCTTTATTATTTATTCTTTATTATTATTAATTATTATTGATGTTATCACTAATATTCTTCTTATTTACTGACCTATGAATTGTATTAGGAAAAAGGTAACACAAGTTCAGTTGTAGTGGATCCAGGTAAGTCAGAGAGGTAATAACAGAGGTGGCTGTAATTTGCATACCCAGTACTTAATACATTCCCTCAAAATAGGGAAAATACTTTAAACTAAGATTTCTACTTGAAGAAATGATTGTTTATTTAATGAAGCTTTATGTAAAATCTAAATCTAATCTATCTAAATCTTTAATCTGTGCCTGAGTTGGTGTTTCCCAAGTTCTTATTTCTTTTTATTGCCTAATCAATCAAAACATATTTGCAGAACCCATGAAACCAATGAATACTCTTCCAGCTCAGCAGATTATTTTCCCAAACCCTGCAATGAATCAACAAGTTTCAAGTGAGATCAAGACTACTTGGGATTCTTTCAGATTCAGGTTAGTCCTACAGGTCTGCTCATGTTTCCTTGAGCACCACAACTCCCACATGAGTCAAATATTCCCCCTCATCAGCTGTCAGCAGGTTGCTGGAAGTTGCCCTCTCTCTCCCTGTGGAAGGGAGCAGAATTTCTTTCTGGGAGGAAGCTCCAACAGCAAATACAACACCGAGTTTGAGTGGAAGGTTGTCTCCATCAAATTGTCCCATGTTCCACTGTAATGGAGTTTCTCCATGCATCCATAACAAGAACTTGAGAAACAGTGTTGGTCAGCCAATAGAGCTTGTGCCTGTTCTTCAGGTCATTAACAACAATTATTTTATAAAGCTATAGAATACATATCTGACTGTTAAAGAGTTAAAGAAAAAAATGAATCCTGTAAAAAATCAGGCCATCGTATAATGCCTCCTCATTGCTATAATGATATCAGTTGCAACAAGTCCAATGGCTGACCTCATTACAAGGGTTTAATTGCATTGTTACACAGTTTCACTTCTTCTCTCTGGCCTCTTTCTCTTTATGACAGCTTTAGAAAGGAATTTCAGCTTGAGGTCAAAGGAAATTAATTACTGCTTTCTTAATCTGTGCTCATCTACATTTAGAAAACTTGGGGCTTTTCACTAACATATTTGTGTCTCATTTCTGTGTAGACCCAAAGTTATAAGACTTTTGTCCTTTGTGAAAGTGCATAAATAGCCTTTTTCATATCAGAGGCCAGATTTTTTTTTCATGTCATTTACAGTTGTGCACATATGGACGGATGCCAATGGAACCAATGGAATGTCTCTGGATATACATTCAGTGTGGCTGAGGTAAGGCATTTGCAATGGGTCTTTGGTTCAGACTAAAGATTCATGGCAGATGCCAGGTGTTAAAAGAACCATTAACTACAAAACCAACCCAAGAACAAAGGAAAACCCAACCCAATAAGAAGTTACACTTGGGCTAAAAGTCAGAAAGAAGGATCTTCAAAATTAAGTAGATACTTCCATAGAGAGAAGGGTGAAAAAATATATCTCTATGACACCAGATTTTGCCTGCTACTATCTTGTGTTTTTACTAAATACATCATTGCTTAGCTGAGGAATATCCAGTTTATGTCTTGAAGAACTTGTCATCCAAATAAAACATACTGCAGTTTATGAGAAAGGGACAAAGGCAGAGACACCATAACAATAGTCCTTGGTTGGAAAGCAAAAACGTGCAAAATGTGGTTAAATGCTGTTGTACATGACATTTAAAAATAAAAGCTCACATATAAGGGCCCCAATTATATCCTGTAATTAGCTCATTTGAATTGATCATTCCTCTGCCATGAACTCTGACTGGTTTTGAGAATAACTAAACTTCTACTAAAGAAAACAATTTGTTGTTAGCTCGCTTCTGTAGGGAACAACTTTGGAAGAGAAATTACAATCAGAAATGTCTCTGAGATGATTTGACAGGTTAATGTGAGAGACATGCACTGAAGATAATCTGAACAAATATTAACACCCTGAAACCATGATCTGGTAGTTTAAATGTGTGAAAAAGTTGTTATGTGCTATGCATGTGCAAAACTACAATACAAGAAATATAAATTTTCTGCAGAACATAAGTATTTCTTACAGGTACTTTGTGGCTCTGATTAAGTCATGGAAATGTTGACAAAGATGAATAATTGGTAAGTTTTGAGTCCTTTGACACAGAACATTTAAACTTTCTCAAATCTTTTCACTAGCTTTTGATCAGGTTTGCCACCCACTGAAATTCCTGCTGCCAGAGCTGTGTGCTCTTTTTAGCTTATTAGTTACTGCCTCATTCTCCCCTTTTAAGTAGTAAGATTGGCAATAATAAAACTGCAGCTGCAAAACAAAGTAAACTCATTGAATAGTTCACCCTTCAGCTATCTTGACTTAAATTCAGCTCTGTTAAAAACGCCTACAAAAAGACCAGGGTTCCATCTAAGTCACTGCTAAACCCTTACCATGAGACCTACTTGCATTAAAGTGAGATTCATTCTCACGATTCCCCAGTTTGTAAAACAACCTGTGTATACCTTTTCCTTAATAGTTGTGCTTACAAGGCAAGCTTGGACTTAAGCCTGGGTTGTGGCCTGAACAGAAGAAACAATCAATGTGAAGACAAAGTTCACCAAGAGGTTGAAGCCATGGTGGAAGGAGGTCCTGAACAAGCCTGAACTTCTCTGCAGTCATAAAGAGGTGTAATACAACAAGTGGATGTGCCTGAACTAAAGCAAGGACCTTGGGTAGCAGTACTGGAGTAACAGCCATGGGAACTTGCAGCTTTTACTCAGGTGAGCAACCAAAGTTTCATGGGCTCATAATTAGTCTGTTGGGAATACTCTGGGACTGATACTTATGGAACCTACACCCGAGGTAGCTCTAATCATGCTCTAATCACATTTTTAATTTTGTGAGAGAGATCCCCTTGTAGGGCCTAGACCAAGTCAGACTTGTAGCTGCAGGAATTTCCCTGGCATACAGCAGAGAGGGATTGAGGCTTTGTTTATGTTTGTAGCAGAGGTCTCTGAACTGTTTCACTGATTGGCACCAAGAGTTTTAGTGAATTCACTGTGCAAGATGAATCATAGAACTGCTTAGGTTGGAAAAGACCTTTAAGATCATCAAATCCAACTGTTGACACAACACTGCCAAGTCCACCACATCTCCATGTCATCTGGGACCTCCCCAGTGAGCCAGAACTGCTGGGAGATGATGAAGAGCAGCTCAGTGAGCACTTGCATGAGCTCCCTCAGTGGCCTTGTGTGGATCCCACCCAGGCCTGTGTGCCTAAGAGGTGTAGCAGGTCACTGATCATTTCTCCTTGGATTATGGGGGCTTCATTTTGCTCCCCATCCTCCAGCTCAAGAGATTGAGTGCCTAGAGAACAACTGGTCTTACTATTAAAGAATAAGGCAAAGAAGTACCTCGGTCATTTCCTCATCTTCTGTCACTTTGTTTTCCCCCTGCCTCCACTGAAGGATGGGGGTTCTCTTTCGCCCTCCTTTTGTTTCCAGTGCATTTATAGAAACATTTTTTATTGTCTTTTACAGCAGTAGGCAGATTATGTTCACATTGGGCTTTGGCCCTTCTAATTTTCTCCCTGCATAACCTCCCAACATCCTTGTATGTCACACTGAGGTGTGAAGGGATTAAGCTGAAAGGCCTAGTTAGCACAGACATGGCACTGGTGACAGAATTAAGTGCTAATGATATATAACAAAATACTATTACATGAAATAGGATCTTTTTCACCCAGTTTTTCGATTCTGTCTGATAGAACTAGTAGAAGAAAATGAAAAACTATCCATCAATCAAAGGTCTGGCTGGGTCAGACACTTTGGTCAAGCAATGTGAGCAATTCCACCTACCTGCACTATAATTTACTGCAAAATTAATGCCGTAACATGCAAAGCCATTGTTTGATAAAGGTAATTCTTAACCTCAGGGAAAAAAAAAAAAAGCAAGACTTGTTTCTTTCTTTCTCTCTCCCTTTTCTTTTATTTTTTTCCCTCTATCCTGACAAGATGAAGCCTTTATAATAATTGAGGGGGGGTTGAGAATGAGTTATTTCTAATGATTGAAAAAAGGACTTTGAGCAGGATTTGATAGGCGTTCTCAATCATTAATAAACCAAGATAGACTAAATAAAAATGAGACAACAAGGAATTAACTTTTGTTAAAGTTTTCATGCTTCTTTACAACAGAATGAAACCTAGGCTTAGTGGGAAGAATATGTTTTGGTATACACTACTTTCTATGAGAATTTTCAGCATAGCTTATTCTTAACCAGGATAAAATAAAATAATTCACCAATTCATGGTCTTAATTGCACTGTTGCAAGGTAGGGAGACTAATGGCATATTCTTATTTTTAAAATGTTTAAAATTATAGTTTGTTATAAAACAGGTCACTTATGTCTGGTATTTGATTGGCCTTGATTGCTTCGGAAAATTAAATTGTTACATTAGCTGTGAGGGTGTTCTAAGGTTTTCATTAAGTATCATACAGACTACAGTTTCATCAGAAACCGAGTGGAAATTTAAAAATTACCCACTGCCTCCAGAATTCACAGTGAACCCTCACAGCACTCTGTTGTGAACCTTGTGATGGCCATTCTCCAGAGGGAGAAGCTGAGGCGCACTGGAAGGATTTTTCCTTTCCTGGAGACTCTATTCCTCCAGCTGCACCTTTTATTTATTCCTCCCTGCGCTTTTCTGCATGGGGTGTTCTGCTCTGCAATGTGAAGAGGAGCAAAATCTCATAAAACTCTAGGGAGTAACAAAAGGAAAGAGCATATCTCACCTATCCATTGCTCTTTCTCTTGGTGTGCCTCATGAATAGTTTGAAAGATGTTGAAACAGATGAGATTATTTACCTGCTCTCTATTCCACCACTTCATTCCTCCATCTCTTTTTCATACATATAGTGAAACTGATACCAGCAGCTGAAGGTGGGATAACAGGAGGAGGTAGAGTTGTTCCTTGTAGAGGATTTATCCACGTTGTTTGCTGTTTCTTTGGGATTGCCTGAATGAGAATAGATTTAGGAGATGGAGACTCTGACTAGAATGAATCTGAATAGGAAACAAAGGAGTAGGGAGCAAGTGCTGCAACTATGAAGCAGCTCCAGATGGGTTGCTGCAATACAGAATTTCAGATTTTTTTTTCATTATGGGGCTATTTACTCTGCAAGGTATTCAAACACTGTGGTGAAATAGAACTCTTCTTTTAATTTTGTTATTTATGTAAACTGATTTTAGGAGAAAAATAAGTACACTGAAGACCAGGAATGTTCATATAATTGTCAGATGACTTTCCAGGATAAAAGGCAAAAAATACAGATAACATAAAATTATTCAAAGTAGGAAATAATTTATGATATTTTTGCATTTTAATGCAGGTGAGGCAACCATACACTGTAGTAATGTGGTTTATATTTCAAACAATATATCACTAAAAAAATATAAAATGGAAAAAAATACCACAAAGATATTGTCATTGCCAGGTCTCTCTTTCCTGTATTGTTTCTTTTGAACACTGAGGGGTTGCAGGCTGCAATATCTGGTGACCTGCATAAACTTGTACAACAGCTGCTGTAGTGGTGTGATTCTATTATCCAGACTTCACAACTTACCTGCTGGGAACTTCCAAGAAGTGATGTTATAGTACAAGCAATCCAGTTTTTCTTTTTGTTGTGGCTTTCCTACAAATATTGTTGTGGGGACCTTCAAGCATACAGTCTCCACCTGTGAGTGTGTAAACATGGAATTGCACCTGAAATTGGGTACCTGCAAACACCTGCAGAACTAAGAATAGTTTTCATTTTATCTAACTAAGCCTTTCTGTCATCCAACACCCACATGCTGACTGCCCTGAAAGTTTGCTGCAACAAAGCTTGTCTGGAACTGCTTAAGAAGACACGAGCACAAGATTTTGATTTTCATTCCTGAACTTTGCAAAGCCTGGGCAGGACTTTCAGTCAGTGTATCTTAACAGCCTCACATGGTTATTACACTTCAGTGATTTAAAGGGTATGTGTGGTTCTCACCACTTTTTGATGGTACAGTATCCTGGTCAAGATCCACATTTTTTAGAGAGAGCATGGTGGTGCAGGGATCGTGCGGTTACCTAGTGAAGTACCACTTGAAAGTCCTTGCCAAAATTCCCTGGGGTAGTTTAGGAAAAGTATCAAATACACCCTGTGCTGTCCCCAGCAGGCAGGTACAACTACAGGTGTTGGAAATTCCTCTTGGAGGTGCCACGTTGCCATTTGCAGGGTTCAGAAGTAGTTTTGTTTTTCACAAGAGCTTTCACCCATGCAGTCCCCACTGCAGGGTAAGCTTCTTGTTCTTAGGTAATGCCTATTTCATCTGCTGTAAAGATGAAAAAAGGGCTGGCATTAGCCACATATCCATAAAAGCCTAGCAGCCAAGAGTATTATCTTTATTCAGAAGAAGTATAGCACTTTTAAGGTTCAGAAACATATATAAAAATTGGGTTCTGAAATGGTCATTTTTCCCCTCTGCTATGCCATTATAGCGATCAGCCAAGCTTCTGCAAGGTAAATACTTTTGGAAAATAAGTGGAAATTTGCTGCAAATCAGTCCCTTTTGTGCATGGCCACAGGAGCATGTTGAAATGTTTGGACACTAATACCCATTCATTTTCTTGGCTCCATAAATAAAAGCCGCCAGCTATGTGGCGGCCGTGAAATGGTATTCTTCAGGACCCAGCAGGAAGCCCCATCCTTATTACCACTGCAGGGGGCAGGACAGGCCCAAAATAGCAAGACAACTAAATCAAGACATTTTCAATGTCTAACAAAATGACTGTGGTTTAGAGAGAAGCAAAAGGTTGGAAAAAATTGGACAGCTTTTATACTTAGCATAATACCTTTGTTAAAAGAGTTCAGATAAGAAAATCAGATCTCCAAAAAAAAAAAAAAAAAGCATAAGCATATTTCTGAATATCATTTAAAATATGCAAAGACCTGATGGAACCAGAGGTAGAGCATAGTGCTATCTGAAAGGACATCTTGCATCTTGCTCATTTTCCAAATGGTAGCCCATGGTTCCTAGTAAATAGTGTCTTCTGGCAATATTATTATTTCTTGGTTTTTGATGGAACCAAAAGGTTTAAAAAGCAACCCTGGAAATTTGTCAGTAAAATTTGAAATCTCTTTTGGTCCACAAAAATTGTAAAAAAATTACAAGACTTATATGGAGGAAATGTTTTGGACAAAACCTTTTTTCTACATGTTTACTTATTTTTTATGGTTTTCCTACACCAGGCATTATGATCCTAGATTTTGGCATGCAGACATCCTGAAGAGTCTTGGTCAAAATAGATATGGTGGTGTAACTTGCTGTTTTACATAGCTGAACTGTGCTGATCTGGAAAATATTAAGGTAGTTTTAAAAACTGGGCTTCAGTTAAATGGGGTATTTTAAGTGTACAGAAGATCAGTTCAGGGGATATTTTATTGTAAGATAATAAAAAATTAGACTGTTGGGATTTTAATGAATTCACAGTTCATTGCTGTACTCCAAAACCAGTGTTTCATTCTCTACAACCACACCATAAAATAGATATGGGAGAAACGTTATTTTTATTTTAATTTCACTCATTTGTGATTCTGATTATAAATTTGCTTAAACAAAGTTGAGTGACATTCATATTTCAGTGAGGCATATATATGGGTATATAGCTATAAATTTATATTTATACATACAAGTTTCCACACATTCTGGGAAATTAAAACAGTTTGTTGGAACATCTCATTATAGAAAGAAATATTCAGTTTAGTGTCAAGAGAAAATAGCCATTTTACCTGAACATTAATTTTACTTGCACCGCAGAGGAGAAATTACCAAGGTACAAAGTGTCAGAGAAAAATGAATTCAGTGTATCACTGAGTATTGTCTTCTAGACTAACCAAGGGCTTTTGATAATAAAAATAAAGTCTGAAAATGAAAAAGGAGGACCCACAGTGGCAGTTCAGTGCTGTTTCCATATTCACTGGGACTTGAGACTTCAGCCAGAATCAAACTCCGTGACCATTCCAACTTTTTAATGTTGGCTTTCCTAGCTCCACTCTGGAGTAACACAGACTGTCCAGGGAAGTTTATATACATGAAAGGAGTGGCTCATATCTGATTATTTCCTTACAGGCATAAAAGGGAGAACTGATTGTCTCTGTGTGGGTCAAGAAATTCCAGTCTGAAGAGTAAGACCATGATCTATAAAAACCACTTGCATGTGCAAGGGATTCAGACCACATATCCTTATGCTTGGACAGAGGCTCATAAGCTGTCTTATGCAATCAGAACTCTGATACAGATAAGGACCCAAGAAATAAGAAAAATGAAGTTTGTTTGTTGTATTTTCTGCAGTAATTGAAAGAAGCATTAAGGGGACAATCCTGGTTGTAGCTGGTAAAGACAAGTTCCAAAGGTGTCATTAGGGATGTGGAACCCAGCGTGCTCCATCCTGTAAGATCTCAGCATCGTTTTTGTTTCATCTCCTGCCTGAGTGGCACAGGTTTTACAGAAAGGGCAAGTTGTGCATCCAGAGTGGTGGTGACCATAAACCTGATCCTCCTGCACTGGAGCACAGGTGGCCTTGTGCTTCCCATCACACCAATACCTTCAGGCACACCTTTGGGGCACTGCAGTGACCCACACACATAAGGCTGCTGGCTGCCCAGCTGTACCACTCACCTTCCTGACCTCCCAGGCTGAAAAAGCAAAGGATCAACCAGTCTACAAAAGAAAATGCAGCAAAGGATACACTGGTGTCAGGACTATCATTATCATAATTGACACTACTGAAATAATTCTGACATTAAGCCTGTAATCTCTGCTGCTGTTTGTATCTGCTCCATTTAAAAGTTACAAGGCCAAAATTCATTGAAACCAGTGGAGGTAAGAGGGAGGTAGGAGAAAAATCACCCAGTCACTTATTTCCATTTTGGCCTGCTGAGTGCTTGAAAAAACCTTGCCAAGTTCTTTGAAAGCTTGTATTTGCAAAATGAATTCCAAAAGAATTAACATTGGAAGTACGATTTAACAAACTTACATTTGATACGTGGTAGGAATAATACCTGGAACATCTTTCTTATGCTCAGCCTTTTATGACTCAGTCTTTAATGATCCTAATAAACATTAGCTTACCTAATAAAAACTCTAGTATTTTGGCGCTGGTGCACAGTATGTTAACTGCATCTGGTGTCAACTGGAGCTAATTAATATTTTTATAGGTGTCTTCTCTCCACTGTAGTTTAAACGGAAATATTGTGGGGTGCTTACATCAAAGCTGGAGGCAATTGAGAGCTGTGCTTGCTTCCCAGGCTGAACTGATAGCAAGTAGACCAATTTTTATAGGATTGTAAAAGCTGGCTGTGGCTGGGGTTCATGCAGAGAAGCACTTTTCCCTGTAGCTCTCACAATTCAGCATTAATGCTCGTGCCTTGTTTGCTGTGAGGTGGCTGGTGAGATGGATGGAGGGACAGCGGACAGATAAACTGGCAAATAGTTCTGCCTAGACTTAGACAAAGCACACAGTGACCCAGACAAACCACACTTTTTTTTTCCTCTCCCCCTCCTTCTAAAGGCTTTAAAAATGTGCTCTATCAAGCATTTACTTGTGGCGCAGATAAGATTTATCTAACAAGACTGGGCTAAAATGAAAAAGAAAGATGAAATAGCACAAGCGGTGCTAATATGTGTTTTGAAGCGTACCAATCGGCCAGTGCAATGTCACAGCCCTGGGCTACATTTGCAAGTGGTCGAGCATCTCCTTTTTAAAAGGTTAACCTACAAAGAGCACACAAGCCCCTCTCTATGAATATGGGCAAACACCCAGGGAGCTCCACAACAATAAGAAAATAATGACATCAACCTGACCATGCTTAAGTACATAACATGCTGAAGGTTCACGGTTGTGTGGCCTGGAACAATAAAGGAAAAATAAAGAAGCCTGCTTGGTAGGCCCCAGCTGTTATTAGCCATGCTGTGAGATCAAGGGAAGGTATGATATGGGCTGCCATTTCAATTGAGACCAGGTTAATCTCTCAATTTGTGGAAAAGAAAAACTAAAAAAAAAAGAAAAAACCAGGCAGGGAGAGAAAGCAGTCTTCACTCCACAGTGCTACATATGGGAGAAATAACAATATCCCTATTTACATAATCTGTCTTTAACCCTTTCCTAATAGAGACTTAATTTCCTAAGAGTCACAAACTGCAGATTTAATTTTCCTGCCCCCCAAAATGAAATATCAAACCTTTGTTAACCGTTTCCCATTGGTGCTGCCATCGTTTGTGGCTGACATCCAATGCTGCTGAGGTTTTACCCAGGGGGAACCTCTGGTTGCTGCTGGAGGATCAGAATTGGATGTAAAGACCAACAGATGCCTCTGGTTTTCTGTCATTAATCTGTCTCTAGCACTGGATAAATAATTGAAAATTTGTCCTATCATTTACAGGGATGAAATATGGCAAATCATGCCAAGCTCTTTTACCAATGTTCTCCACTAGTGCAGTGCAGTTTTCAAGTGAAAACCAGTCCTGTTTTGTGTGGCAGTAGTGTGAGGAGGCAATGTGCTCTCAGAGATGATGTTCTTGGTGTTCTTGATGGTGCAAGAGCCTGTGTTGATGGAAGCAGTGAGGAGAGTGCAGACTCCCCCAAGGTCACCCTCCAGCCTCCCTCCCTGGGACCCAGCTCGAGGCAGGAGTTCCAGCAGGTCCCTGCAGACTAGAAAAACTCAAGTGGAATCGCTTTAAGATTATAATTGATGAAGTAATATCCTGGAGATAACTGCATTTTGCTGTTTGCAATTTGTGAGGTGTAAGCCAGGATGTGTGCACAGCCCGTGAGGCTGCTGGGGATGTTTAACTTCTCCTGACTGCAGTCCTCTGCATCAGCCAGAGTCAGGGCACATTGCTCCTTCCTCCAGAGCCTCTGAGCATCATCTCAGGAGATGAGTTAGGGGGAAAGGGGCCCTGGAGCAAGGGCTGAGGCCACGGTGCTGCTGAGGCTGGGGAGTGGGCAGGGAATGCCTGCTGCATCCGAGGGCTGTGCCCCTGCCAACATTTAGAAAGTCACCGAGCTGCAGATCCAAGAGCAAGCCCCAGGGAAAGGACCCACTTTGTTAGAACACGAGAGAATTTTGCCCAGTTTTTCACTCTGTTTTCTGTCTTTAATTTTTCTGGGTTTGTTTTCTTTTGAAAGAGTTGGTCTCGTGACAGGTTTATGCAAAACTCTCCCTGGTATTTAAAAAGATAGCATTGTGTTCTTGGTTTTTTTTGAAGAAAAAGATTCAGCAGAGTCATCTCAAAGCCCTGCTGACTCAGCATCACGAGTAGTATAACAGATTAAAAACTGGTGCTTTTATTTTCCAGGTATCCCAATGATTTGAATGGGCTAAAGTAGCTGAATGAAGCTGAACGAGGGCAGAGGGAAAATAGGAAACAAGTGACAAGACAGAAAACATGTTCCTAAAAATCCAGGTGAGCAGAACAGCCACTATGCAGTCACTTTTCACTGAGTTACTGCTACATCCTCTACCATCCTCAAAAGGCTGATGCAACTGTAGTAGCTGCATTTATTATTTTCTCCCAGATGAGCACACCTCTGGTTCTAATGACTTCACATTGTTACATTTCATTACTAGTTTGTGACTTAATCCTACTTTTAACTATTTAAACAAAAAATTATTTCCATGTAGATCCAGATTACACTAATTTTGTTTAAATGTCTTAATAAAGGAAGGAATATCAAAATTTGTTCCTGGAAGATACCTGGATGGGATTAGTTTTCTTTTATTAGTGTAACCATGCTGTTTCTACTTTGAAGACTATGCCTTTTAAAAAAATCATGTTGGTATTATAAAGCATAAATTATTTCAGATAAGGAGCTATATTGCTAGGCTTCTAAAGTTATTTGCATTTTCTAAAGGCAATAATATATATATTTTTTGATGAATGGTCATCTGTTACAAAGTGGAGTTGGGAAGGCTTTGCTGAAAATATTAAGGGTGACAAACAGCTCTGCATGAAAGTTTCTGGTAAAGATTCTTCAGCATTTTCATTTTGCCTGAGATCAGTGACTGTGTTAGTACCTAAAAATCTATGTATCTATAGAGAAGTTTCCCTTCTTTTTTTTTCTGCCATACTAATTTTTCTCCTGTCAGTAAATACTGAAGTGCAAAGGACTTGAAATCACCTGTTTGTTTCCATTTCTTTTTCAGTATTAGATGAATTAATAAAAAATATATTTTGAAACTGCTAAAGTGATCAAACAGTGGTTAAAACCAAAATCCTCTTCTTAGGCTCCTGTGTATTCATTTTTCAGAATTATTCAGCCTGTGTCTTAGATATTCCTTCTGCAGTAAATATTCTTCCCTTCTCAATGGGCTCAGTAGCTCACTTCTTCACTGAACTGACAGAGCCAACTTCATCTTTGCCAGATTTCTGCATCTTGAGGAAAGACTGTGCTTGTACCCACTGAGCTCCACGTGGTCTGTGCCTACATCCCCTCCAGTTCCCATTGTGTCTGTTCCTCTGTACTTTAAATTCAGCACTTTCAGATTATAATGAAAAACTTCCCGATGCAGAGTTTAAATTTTCATTGCCAATGTTATCAGCAGGGAACATCACGGAGTTCTGGTGCCTGAATGAGTTCTGAGTTACCTGTAATGTAAAAAGCCTCAGCAGTAGCAGGGATATCACATCCTAATTAACCATGACATTCTTGCACAGATAAAAAGAAATCTATATCCCACTTCTTCTCCTGCTTACTAACTCTTGCAGCAAGAAGATGTGGTCCCAGTCCTGGATGTGGAAACATCTGTCATGGCTTCCTTCACCTTTGTAATGTGAGGAGTCACTTCTGGATATCTTATTATAAATTTCTGTGCAGAGATTCATTAGAAAAAAATTCTTTAGTATTGTTGGCAAATAGTTGCCAGCACAATCTGAATCATATTTTATTCACACTGCACTTCACAGCAGTGCAGCCAGGTGTTAAATAATAATAGAGTTATATCAAATGGCTGGGTGGTTCAATTGGGAGAAACATCCAAAAGTTCCAGATCTGAAATCCTTCCAAAGAATGTTGGTCTGGAAATTGAACTTAAAAAATATAATTTAAAAAGCTGCTTTCTAAAGCAATCACCTTTTTGTGACTTGTAAGGTACCTTAATGTATCAAAGTTTGAGTACCTGAAAATAGTTACATTATCTTTAATCAAAGGTCCATATAAAGCCAAGGATTTAGGAATTTCTGACTTTTAATATTAAGTTGCTTTGTGTTTCCTGTTCCCATTATGATCAGAAGTACTGAGGGGAAAATAATCAGTAAAATAGCCTTTAAAAATATATATCAGAAACTAGGAAAAGTCATCTTATATCTTTTAACAGTTTGTTAAATTTGTTCTAACATTAATAAAAAATTTAAATTCAAATTTTTTTTTTTATTCTGAGCTTCTCATGTATGCACATACATGATTTGGAAGGACAGCAGACTGAAAGAAGAGAACACATTAAATTTTGGCAAGCACAGTGTTTTACTGACAGCAACAAACAGGCTTTTATCCATCATTTCTGTACTTAAGAGACTTCTGGCTGCATTTAAAGACAAAAGTTCTGGCTTTTCTGAACTTGGGAAAATTAAGATTCAGTTGTTATAACACTCCAAATAAATCCTCATTTCTGAAATCCATCTAAGTTTTCCAGCAGGTGAGTCAGAACAGAACCCAGATTTACTGAGTATGGGCTTGGAGGTCTCCAGTCTGAATTTTCTTGTCACGAAGTTTTATTCACTTCGAGCAATGAGGCCACCACATTCAAATCCTCAGCCTATGGCTTTTAGGGGGCAATTTTACTGGTGAGAGATTCTAGTCTAAAACACCCTGTTTATGTATGTAATATCTTTGATTATGCTCCCAGAATAAATGACATATTTCTCATTTCCCTCTGGGAGAGATGATTATTGTAGTGGTGAAAACAGGGTGATTGTTCCCTGCTCCCCCTCCCCACATTTTCTCTTTGGACTTCATGTAAAAATAAGATACCATTGGTGCTGTGTACAAGTGTGAGACCACCAGCTAATTTTGCATAGCCCACTGAACAGTTAGATGGGAATTGCTCTTCAGGGTGTTCTCTTTGACAATAAACAGAAGCCTCAAGTCTGTGTTTGGCTGCAGTTCAAAAAAATTACTAAGGAATCGTACACACTTATGTATATGAATACAAGCATTTGCACATTCCCATACAGTAAGCTTTGCAACCACAGTTATTAACATTTTAAAATGAGTAAATGCAAATAAAATGACTGAGTAATACATGTTATGTTAAGATCAGCTATATGAAAAGCAAAAGGATTAAAAGTTAATTTCATCCTTTTTAATTCAAGGGACATATAAATGGCATTCTGGGTAGAGTCAACTCCTCTTTTATCAGTCCTTTGATGCTGCTTTCTCACTGATTCAGTTGTTCAAATGCTACCTACATAATAAAATCCTGAGTTAATTTACTAAGATTTTACACCAGTGCAAATGAAAGAAGGGAAAGTGCTAAACAAGGCAATTAGCACTCTGTTTAGTGCACTCCCAAAATAAATGTAGGCAATTTACAATTTGGCAAATGGTACTCCATCCCGATCCAAGTCATTTCAGCCTAAGGGGCTGGGGAAGTTCATTAGGGGTGAAGGGAAGGGTCTTTGTTTTGCTTTGCTTTTTAACTATATGGATATATATAGACACATACAAATACACACGTTGCTGTAAAGGTCCCCCCCTGTTTCACCGTGCAGCAACAGATGTGACCCCTCCTGGGGTTATGAGGATTTCTGGTGGAAAAATGTCAAGCTCTGTGCTCACACTGTCCACATAAATGACCTCATTTATGGTGATAATGCTCTTTCCAAAGTGAGGGAGTCCAAAACTGGCAACTCACTGATAACCTCCTTTGTGACTTTCTTGCCATGGTGGTTTTTTGTGTACTTACAAGTTTATTATCACTGGAGCTGTTCAGATCAGATCTGTGAACCTGGGAATGTCCTGAGTGCAATGATAAGATAAAGCACTCTGCAACTACAACTGACTCTCTTTTTAATTGACAGGAAGGCTGCACTATGACTTCCATGTTTATTCTTGTAAGCTCCTTATTAATGCAAAAATAATAGCTGTTATTAATGCAGGATCACAGCCAGCATTAATATTTAAGATGTAAGAATGAAGGAGGTTAAATACGTGTTTATATTAGTTTTAAACAAAGAGCTTTGCAAAACAGTTAAGGCAAGTAATGATGACCAAATTCACAGTGAGTGTGTGCTGTGTGAAATACCTGCTAGTTCTGGGGTTTAAATACATATTCTTAGTGGGACAAAGGTCTTTGATGAGTCTCCTTCCTTGTCATACCATTGTCTCTCTGAATTGCTACTGCTTCTTGTGAAAGAGAATAGGGATGAAGATCCTAAACAAAACATGTAATATGCTATGATATTAGCACAGATTTATTTTTTTTTTTGTTTATTCAGTCTGTAGAGCTCTTTTATATGATAGATCATAAGGTAAAAGCATTCTTTTGTGCCCTCTAGCTGCTGGTTGCACAAATGAAAGAAAGAGGGAGAAAACAACCCTGTGATTATTAAATTCTCCTCATCTTTAGGGTTAAGTACCCTGGCTAATAAAGATCTCTCATGAGGATAAAGTTTCTTTCTTGGCAATGTCACATCCATTTAAGTAAAAATTATCTGGATGCTTTCAGGGATTCAAGCTGTTACCTTTACATAAAGCATCTACAGCAATTCTTTGTATTGTTTTTATCCTCTGAGAAAGCCTGACATTGCATTTCTTGGTTAAGCAAACCTCCCACTGAGGGCAGGCTGTGGGATTTGGCCCTTTTGTGCTATAGAAACCTGTTTCACAAGAAGGAAAAGAATTGTTTATGTGTTCTTGGAAAAATGTAATATAATTAAAACCACTATTTCAGACAGTGACAATTCAGCCTGATCTTGTACAGAGCAATCATTATGACCTTTGATTTCAGACTTGTTTTTGTTAGCACCACATTTGCTGCTGATCTTTGCACCCTCATATCCCAAACTGTTTCATTCTGTTTGGCAGGTTGTTCTAATAATGCATTTGTCAAGACAAACAGCTAAAGTTTCTGCATTGTAGCAGCTTATAAAACACTGCTGTATTTCTGTTCGAAATTGTTCTCTAAATAACCTCATCACCCAGGACCTATTGTATATGCCTAAGGTGTTTGAAATGTATTACAGGCCAAAACACCTCTGATCTTTTCTCTGCATTCCATTTGGATGTGTGTAAATTTGGGTTCATGCAGGCTTACTTCATAGCAAAAAGAATCTACTTTCAACAGCAGTAAGAACTTGACAACTTGTTAAGCTCTGGCTGGGATCACCAAGGGAGGAGTCAAGTCTCTGCTGCTGCAGGTTTTCACTGAGAGGTCAGACAGATGTGTCAGGAGGAGTTCAGGTGTCTGCCCTGCCTTGAGGCAGGTGCAGTTTGGGTGAGCTTTCTGAATCCTTCTCAGCAGGGTATTTTTATGATTCAGTGCTCCTGCACTTTGCGGGTGAAGCTGTGTGAGCGCCTGGACTGCAGTGCCTGGGTAGAGCTGCTCCATCCCCAAAGGCAGGGAATGATCTGCTGCCCATCCCCTCCCACTCCGTGGATCAGCCCCCAGGCAGTCTGACAGCAGGCTGTCCTCTTAAGCCACGAGTTTCGTGTACCTTTTCACCCTTGCTCATGATCTATTTAGGTGGGCATTTTCCTTCTCAGAGCTGAACCTTACATAATGTGGAGTGAAGCGGCCTTCGCTGAACTGAACGTAATGCAGCAGCACTAAAACACATCTGAATCTCATTCCACTTCAGGAGTGAAAAGGGAAAAACCCTTTCTCTTGGCATCAAATATTAGATGTTATTTTTTGTTACATCCTCTCTGTTTCATCAGAGGTAGGATTGCACAGGAATACCTGTGACCTCTGTTTGTCCCTGTGATACATTTGCATTCATTTTGCTCCTTCCTACAGACTAAATAAAACTAGGAAAGAACCGTGCAAGATAAAAAGGAGGAGCATAACTTCTGAAGAAACTGTTTTGCTCTGCTTCAGATTTTTCCAATATTGCCAATTCTTTGTTTTGAATCCATTTTTTCACTGTTAAGGGGAGAAGAAATATACCCCAGCCAGTCTTGTGTTCCAACTTCTTTACCTTTGTCTGCCTAACTCAGCTGGTATTTAATTGGTCAGCAATAGGAGGGAAGTCTCCTTTGAGGTAATGAATATTGACTGTTTATGTTGAAATGTCACTGTGAAAAGAAAGCCCAGCACCAAAGAGGCGGAACTCAGTGTGAGAGTTTCAGACACAAAGGAGACACCAGCAAAGCACAGGCATTGAAAAGCAAAGCAGCTGAAATTCAAAGAAAAGATGAAACAGAAATGGGCTACATGTGTGGGAATTTTAAGCTGTCAGTTGACAGGTGAAAAAGTCATTATTCCACCTGTTAGAACTAAGTGTAATTGCTTGTTTTTCCCAAAATAACACAGAGGCCATGACTCATAATTTTTTTAATTGAAAATTTGTTTAAACTTATTTGCAAATACTTCACTTTTTCTTTTGAGGTAAGTGGATTAAAGTCATTAGCCAATTTTTCTACTTCGGACATGTGAGAAGGAAAATAGCACATTTTCTGTGTTGTATCAGGAATCAGATAATCAAATCTTGCATTCAACCACTTGCTTTTTGTCGTGAATAGCAACTTTGGGGTTCGACATGCAAGTTTATCATCCATTCTATAGCACTCATTGATCTGGAATGAATAAAGGCTGTTCTCCAGCATCAACCACTGCATGATGTATGGCCTGGAAGTTTTTGCTGCTGCATAAAAGCTGTTCTTTGTTCCCAGTTGCGTAATAAGGAATTGTATGAGGTTCTGATATATTTTAAGCCATTTCTTATCTCGATGGCATGGCCATGCCAGCAGATTTCTGGGCTCCATAATTCAGTTTTGATTGTTGAACTGTTCTTTCTCCTCTGTCATACTCTTTTGTGGTGACCTTTAGAGAACTCTGCTGAATAGTTTTTGCAAAGTTGACCCACTGCTATGGAGTATAACCTCCAGTTGTTCCATTTTGTTCATCTGAGTCATTTAGTATTAAGCTTTGATACACAATGAATTTTTTATTTTTAATGTAAACACTGACTTCGTTGTTTTGGGTAAAATTTACTGTGATATAGTTTAATTTATGTACATTCTTCTGGCTAAGGATCTTCATGGATATCAGTCAGGGGCTGAGCTCACCATATTTAGTCATAGATATTGGTTCTACAAACAATAAGTCTTCTTTTTACATCCCCTCTTGTTTGATTTTATATTTCATAGTAGGAAATTCCATTAAACATCTTTGGGAAAGCAAGAGGAAAACATCTTAAAAGTCAGTGTGTCTTAAACATAGTATATTGTAAACATTTTCCACTTTTTCTGTGGAGAAAAATGCTCAAACAGTTTAAAGCAGATAATTTCAAACATACCTTCATATTAAAAATTGTATTTTTTTATTCTAAGTAGACAAGAAGATTGAGTGAACAGTGCAAATATTCCTTCAAAAATCTGAGCCTTTATTTTCAAAACTCCATTTTAGCTCTGGCACTTAAAATATTCATGTGGTGTTTTTAAAATGTTCCCTGAATCAGACAAGTGTTTGAATCCAGTAGGCTTTTGTTTTTTATTTTCTCTTGGTGAATCATTGAACAATTTCTGCTTTAGCTTCAATCTGGGCCCATTCACACAATGTGTCCATCTGAAATATCCTGCAATCCTGCAAGCAGTAGGCTCCTTTAAATAGAAAAGTATCACCAGGATTTGGACTGTAAACAAAGCATTAAATGAATTAAACATGTAGGAAATATCTGCAAAGAAGGGAGCTAAATTTTGCTACTGCTACCATTTCTCTACAGTCAGCAAAGGCTTTGAAAGTTAATGCTTTCTACAGCCAGTCAGAATTCCCAATGGGAGGGCTGTGATCTCCCACAAAACTTGGGATGAGCAGGCAGCATGGGGAGGCAAAGTCAGCAAAGGTGATCTGTGTGTGTTTGGTCCTAACCTGTGGTTTGGGTTTTGGGGTTTTTTTCCCCAGAAGCTTCCAATGTCTTCAGGGAACTTTCTGTATGTTCAAAGGACAAGCTGCATTCCTCCTAATTTTCTCTCTTGTGCATTAAAAAAAATATATGTACATACACCCTAGCTAGAAATGAATGTATTTTTACCATCTGAAATGCTGAAGCTGAATATACAAATATATAAATTTACAAATTAGGTTTTGCATTAATTCTCTAGCTTGGAGAAATGAATGGGCTGCACTAGCATCTAATATCTCCCTTTGCTGTTTATTCCTTCTGTTTAAAAAAAAAAACAACCCAGGCATATATTTTTACTTCTTTATTGCCTTCTTTAAAAAAAACATAATTGAACTTTTCATGATTAAGGTCCTCAAAATGCTGATCTCTCCAGCAAAAGATTATTTCATATCTCACTGTGTCTTTTCAAAATACTTAGATTTGGACTTATATTACTTTGTTTTGATTTTGTATGTCTACACAAATGGAAGATAACATCTTTAGTCACAATTCTGTGTTATGCTTGAACTCTAACCTGTGACATTCACCTAGCTCGATCTAACAAGCTTTGTGCTCCCTGTCCAGATGAAGAGTGATACTTCTTCATTAGCAAGATCAGTTTCACCTTTAAAAACCCTTTGCTTCCCGTTTGCATTAAGCCAGATTGAGATGTCTTGGGTCATGATGACATTTCAGGAGTATTCAGAAGCAAAAGAGGAAGTCATTACATCTGCAGTTCACCTGCAAGGAAGATGTCATTAAAAGAGGAAGCAAAATGAACCCCTGTCAACTTGTTAGGGCCCAGAAGGTAATTCTGCCATCATATATGGAGCAGGGTAGGATACAGAGTCCTATTATTGCTGACACCAGATAACTTGCTGGTGTAAAAGGTTCTCTTTTCCAGAAAAGTTCAGGTGATACTAAATTTATTAATGTGTCAGTTTGGGGAGACGTGATGTCATTTCTGTTGTCTGCAGGGATGAAAACTGGAGTGTCCTTGCTCCTGTCAACACACTATCATCTTAATTTCTTCCACTGTGCACCTCGTTGCCATCTGTGGAGGGGAGAGCAAGGGATGAGGGTGAAGTGTCAGGGGAGATGCCTTTTTAAAACAACTACCAGTATTTGACATTTATCATTTTAACCTGCCTTTTTCCAAAACACAAATTTATTACACCAACATTTCTGGTGAATGGTTGGCCTGATCCTGCCAGGATCCAGTTTCTGTGAGTTGAAGAATTACCTGATATTGTAGCAGAATCAGGATTTTTTTTATTCTCTGATAATCACTGATTCAGAAAAGATAAATATTATTCTGTCTTCTATTTGATGTAAAATCTAGCAACTGCATTCCACTCCTGTGTAAGTGAAAACACAGTTGATTTTCAGGCTGTAAAGGTATCTGATGCAGTTCTGCAGAAACAATTATGTTACTAATTTCGAGTGGGTAGAAGTCTGAATCATGTTCATTATTTCAAATAATGTGGCTTTGTTTTTTTTAAACTAAAACTGGCATCTTCTTGAAAGATCCTGGTTGTAGAAATAGGGCCAAAAGTTTGTTTTAAGAAATAGGTGAATCACTTTTCAGCTGTGTTGCATAAGAACACTTCCATCCTGAGAGATTTTTTCTGCTTTCTCTATTTGGAGCTGAAGAAACTTAAGCTGAACCCTTTCAGTGAAGATGGTATTACTAAAAGGGAACATTTTCCAGGTGAAAAACATTTTATCTTGGCCTCAGAATGCAATCTAGAGTTTTTGTACAAACATAGTAACAGGAAATATTTCTTTCAGTTCTAAGGCATCACACGCTGGTTCTGTGCAATACATTTCAATATGGGTATTATAACAACTCATCTGATACTGATCTTAATGGAGTTTTTGAACTGCTAATATTTCAGTTTTGAACTGCTTGTACTTCAATTGATGATCTGAGCATTCCACAGATACCAGAACTAGCATGTTTACTGCTCTGCTGTTGATTGATATCTCCTAATGAAAAAAGCACCTGCAAAAAGGATAAAGGAAAGTTACTAATTGGTTAAACTTAGGCCAGCCACTTCATATTTCATAAATGAGGAAACTTTTAAGGAATTGCTGCTGGAAGCCATATGCTAACTAAATAAAAATGAATGATAATCATCAGGTTCCACGTGCCACTTAGAGCAAGCATCATCAGAAAAAAAAAATAAAAAAATACAGCTGCTCACTTCGAAATAAAAGCAATGTGGGAACTCAAATTCAAAGCTCCTAATAATCATCTTTATAATACAGTGTTCATCAGTTTGGCATACACAAACCTGTCAGCAGTTATGGACCCCTTCTGTAGATATCAGAGAGAATACTTGTGGTCACTTTTAAGAGCTGCTAGTAGAATTAACAATAGCAAATCATGGTTTATTATTCCTTCCAGGACATCTCATGTTTCTGTTCCCAATTCTGCTTCCCTCCTCTTCATCCTTTTCTCAGCAAAAACTGTGTCAGGCTGGGAAATGTTCAGGATGTGTGTTTTCCTCTTGTATTGTGCATAATTTTGCAAGTCATTAAACCTTTGTTTCTTGTCTTTTCTACCCTTCTCAGTAACCTATCTAAACAACTCTCAAAGGAAAATGAGTCAATCAGGAAAGAAACAGCTCTAATGCCAAACAGAATAAAAACCCAAACAGAAATAGAAAGGGAGAAGCTTTCACTTAAGGAATGCAAGTACAACCAACTTTAGGCTCCTTTAAAGACATATACAATGTTTTAATTTATTTCTACTGCCTCTGAAGTTCTATTGAGTCTGAAAAGTTACTCATGTGTGTAAAATTAAGCACACTGAAGAATGTGGGAATACTTCAAGCTACATTTTAATATGTAGGAGTCTACATAAGCACAAAAGATCAGATTCTTCTTGTAAGTTCAAAACAGAGACCTGCAGAATGCCCTGTTTTGTACCACATCATTCTAGAACAAGGACCCATCCTGTTTACCATGTTGGCATGGCAGTCCCGAGAAAATTAAATTCCCTTCACTAGAAAGACATACTTTCTTCCTGTGCTAGCAGCACTTTGGTTGTGTTATGTGTGGCAGGACCATTTAGAACAACTGGGTTTAAGCAGGGCTGGGTGTTTTGTCAGGGTGACAAAGGGGAATTACATTGCACCCATATATGGCACACAATGGTTGGACAACATGGAATATTCTCTGTGGGTAAAGTTCACTTCTGGGCAGAAAGCCAACAAAAGGCCCATGCACCACTTAAGTCCCACTTAAACCCTATTTTGAAGGCTTAATAGTACACAGGCCATGTTCTGGCCTCTTGCCCAGGAGTGAATTTTACCATGTTCAATCCCCTCCCTTTGCATGCACCGGGGGCGAAAGGGCACCGCCTTTGTGCTGGGCAGGACGCTGGTTTCTGGAAAAAACACCAATCTCCTCTCCTCCAAAGAGAGCCACAAATCCATAGAACATCATCTATCCAGGTTTATGGCTAATCCACCTTCCCTGACGCAGTGAGAGATGATGTGAAGCCAAGAGTTCTGTCCTAAGAGCCAGGAATCCACCTAAGGACTGGCACGTGGCTTGGGTTGAGACCTCCCTCCTGAGCTGTTCAGGATCTTCAGCTGTCCTTTTCCGAGCTTGGATTAATTTTACCTCTGTGGGGACCATTAAGAAAATTTCTTGTCTGTCATTTCAAAGATTTCTGTGCTTGTGTAGGCTGAAATCTAGAGGGGAACTGACCATGCTTTCTTGGGCAATGCTTGCAGAGTTGTTTTCCATTTTAAGAGCTTGTGACATGCACCAGTGTCCAAATGACTGTTCTGCAATCACTGAGCTGATGGTCATCAGAAGAGATGATCTACTGCAACAGCATTCTGCATGAATAATTTTCTCTGTTTTCACTGGTATTTCACATTTGAATTTGCAGTGTTACAGTACTACAAACTGTATTAAACTGTTCCTAGATAATAGATATTCATGGTCATAACTAGCTTACAGTAGTTAGTATTTTGACCTGATCTACTGCAAGGTTGGGGGCTAAAGGTAATATTAACTTGCAGGCTGTTATAAAAACAACACTCAAAGTGCAGGATTTCATATTAAAGAAGAACATCATCAGTGTGCCTTACAGCTTAGACTTTATGTATGTTATTCTTATATTAATTAATGAAAACTCAACCAGGAGAATTATTTTGAGATATGGCTTTCTATGAATGGCTTCCAATCCATACTGATTAAGGAGATTTGAAATATTATTTCCTGATTAGATTTTTTTAAAGTGAATTTCCTTCCTAATTAGCAAGCCATAACGGAACACAGTTAAGTATACAGTTCCCTTTAATAATTATTTTATCTTTATTTTTCAAACAGAATAGTGATTTACTTCAAATATCTTTCAGAGATCATTTAAAAGACAGAAGTTTATTCCCATTAAAACACAACTCCTCTCTGAAAACTGACTTTGTGTCACCAAAATACTTGCGAGGTTCAAAAAATATTTTGACACATTTTACTTTTCAATCGTTATAAAAGGATTTTCCCCCTACATATTCTTATTGTGTCTTCATTTCCAGAATTGTTTTTAATTAAAAAAAGACTGTTTTGTTACAATGGATGATTTCAACCCACAAAATATCCTATTGTGCTTGCTATCAAAACAAACAGGTGCACCCAGCAGCATGCACGGTATGCAGTGCAATTGAGCAAACAGTTTGTGCAAAGATTTAAGCTCATCTGAACAATGTGAGTTCAAGTGATATGAATTGGAGCCAAGTATTCTGGATGAAGGGCTCAGATCTGAGGGAATCTGGATGGAGCCCAGAACCTGTTGATCTTTGTGGGAATTGTGGGCACTTTATGCTGTATAAGAGATGACAGTCTCTGTCAGGAGTAGTTTCTCGGTTTGAAATACCCATGTATTTTTTATCAATAGCAGAGTTACTTTTCTATTGAAACTCCATGCTCCCTCCTGCCCACATATGAGAAAAGTGTGTTCAGACATTTGCAGAGAATTCATAAGACTGGAAGGCATGGAAACTACAATTTGCTAAAAGTCATAGAAAAGATGACTGATAGTTAAATAAAGTTATCTGTAAAGTTTCAGAATGTCTCCATTTCCAATGTGGTTGGCTTCTGTGGGTTATATAATTTAACTCCTGGATAGTCAAGGTGCTCAGCATGGCATTTTCATAGAGAAAACACACTCTTCAGCAGTTGGATGCCTTTCCTTGCTACAGCCTCAGAGCTGTAATGGTAGGGAACACAAGGGGACAGTGATAAACTAAAATTCTCTTGGCTGCAAGGCAAAGCAACCTGTCCTTTACTGCCAGAGCGTTGTGTGGCCGTCTATGAATATTTCATTACTTCTGGGCTGGGGCCACTGATTCAGTTCAGACTCCCAATTAGCACTCTGCACCTAACTGTCTGTTGTTATCTCTTTTTACTCTGCTGTGATGTCTTCATTTATCTCAAGTGGATGGTTCCTTTATGTCTCACCCTTCCTACCCTTCTGCTCCCTTCCCTGGTGCTTCAGTGGCTGTGGGTTCCTGTATCCTCCTGCTGCACTGGAAGGAGCTGCTTGCCAGGAGTCCCTGGGAGCTCTCTGGAATGGAGTTCAGTCTCTCATTGTCCCACACACATCCTAATCCTAATAACTGTGAGTTAACTTTTCCTAACCTGGCCTGTGATGTTCCTTGGTTTACAGGCTGAACTCCCTGATTTCTCAAATGGCTGAGAGGTTCCTCCATCAGCCACCCCTTCATGTCTCCTCTCTGTGAACAGTCACCACACTCTTCTGGCTCTGATCTACAATCTTTTCTGGATAAACCAGTGCTTTTATTTATCCTGATGAACACTGTGTACATCTGTAGGACAATTTTAATAATATAAATTCATTCTGTTCACATGCAGTCCAGAAGATCTCCCAGGGTCTCAAGATGCCCAAAATGAATTTTGTGGTGTGTGGTGATAGTAAGCAGCTTCACATATTTTTGATATGAAATTGTTTGAAACTCTGAACTAGGCTGAATTATTTTTTTTTTTTTCTAAGATGTTAAAAATATTTGAAACCCTTTAACTCAGAATTAATGCAGCAAGTACAAACTCCTCCAGCTTGGAGTGAAGTTGGAAAGTGGAAGGAAAGAAGTGCTTTCTGAGGTGAAACTCCTAAATAGACAATTCATTTTTCCCAGTTGGCAGTTACAGTTTGGTGATCCCAGACTTCTACATGCAAGAATACTTGACTGTCAAAACATACTTATTGACTAAAAAAAGGAGAAAACATTTCTGCCTCTGAGAGGGGGGTGGCTACTCACTGTTTGTCAGCCTCTAGTTCTGGGTGTTCATTATAAAATTTTAACTGCACATACATGGACAGGTTTTTGGCAACAGGAGATGGTTCAGCTTTGTTTCTACTTTCATTAATTTTACTTCAGTTTTCAGAGAAAATCTCGTAAAATACATGTTTGTTTAGAATTGTGTACGTGCTGTTGCAGATGCAGGGTTTTTATTTATCTACCACCTTGACACAGAATTTAATGAGCCTCAATAAAAGGGTAAAGTGAAGGAAAGTTTTTCCCTTGGAGAGCTGCATTAAAAATTGTAGCTTTATTAGATAAATTTAATCTCGTAGACATTTTGTCTAATAATTCTCCATGGACTGATTCCTTCTGGGCCCTTGCTTTTATTTCCAGTAGCCAAAGTATTAATAGGGTTAAAGGTGGTGGTGTGGTGAATTTATGGGCGACATCTCGCAGTGGGTTAAAGCAGGAGCACTAATGGGTGACCTTGAGCTTCGACCGTCCCAGGCTCGGGAAGATCAAGTCTCAGACCCCTCCTGCAAGTGCTCTGACCTCTCCATTCTCCCCCTCTATGGCCTAACCTTTCACTCACTGATCTTTGACCAAATTATTAAGCAAACACCTGCTTAGGTCTCTGACCAAAGGCTGTAGACCAGGAGAGCTGCCATAATTCCCTGTGAATTAGCTTTAATAATAACAATACTGGCCTAAGGAGAAAATCAGGGGGTAGGTTTACAGTAAATAATCATGCTGCTATAGAGCACATCCAGAACAGACCCTTCAGCAGCTCTCACCTACAGTAAATCAATGCTAATCTATTTGACTGTGATAATAATGGCTTGTCAGCAGATACAGTTTCTTTATTTGACTTGACTAGGACAATGACTAGGTAAAATTTATTTCCTATTACTAAAACAAGACAAAGACTAAGATTAATCCTTTGATGCCAGGGTTTTCCCATTGGTAATAATGCAGGAACTGCATTAGTGTTCAACACTGTTGCTAAGAGTAACTGGAACAGGAAAAAAAATAGGCTGAAAAATATCGGATGATGTCAAATGTTAAGCCTGTGCAATGTTATCTGATTTACAAATTGAAGGAATGGTCTGAATTTCCCCACATTTCCTTGGATTGCCTTTTGGCTCTTGTGGTGTGATTTTATAAACCTGCATCATCTGAGATTAACTCAAACCTGAGTGGCTCCAGCACACAGATTTTCCCTGAACAGACTGTGAATTTTGTTTAAAGACTATACTCACAAAAATTGGTGGAATCTGAATTATTATACAATAATAAATAGCATAAAATCTAGCTAACATTATTGCAAATTAAATTAAAGATAACTTAGTATACAGCCATCTCCTGTCAAATTGTATTTTTGATCAATGTACATATTTTTCTGTGTGCAGGTTCATTCAGATCAACTATCCAAGTTTAAACTATTGACATGGACTATTAGTTTTCATTCCTTGACTAGATTAGTTATAAGATTAAACCTGGAACAATTGGCATGGAGTATATGTACATATTTACTTGAAAACATGTGTAATTTGTTTATATATAAGTATTCACATTCAGAGAGACTTTACTGGAGTCCTAGAAAAATGCCAGTCAGATATCTGGGAGTCTGCTGCATAAAATCTGCCCTGGACTATGTCCTTAAGCAAAAGTGGTGGCTTTTTTTCTGGAGAAAATAAAGAATTACTTATGATGAGGTATTGGTTTGAGAGAGGAGTTAATAGATAATCAATATTCAGTAAAAGTTACAAGGCAAGCACTCTAAAGAGTAAACGGATTTTAAAAGTATGTTTATTTGAATTATTTTGCTTTACACAGACATTAATTAGAGAAACACAAAACCAGATGATTACAGCACAACAGGGATGTTCAGTTAAATTCATTACCTAACTCCTTTTCTGATGTGCCAATGTACAAGGTCAGAATTTGCCCAGATTTACACAAATCCAGCATTGCCATTCTCATTTTCTGCCCTCAGTCACACCAGGCAATGCCACAGATGATGATTTTTCCATTTCATGAAAAAATACACAGAGTCAAGGGCATGAGTGAAAGCCCAGTGGAACCAGGGGAAGGTTTCCCTTTGGCTGCAGTGAGCTTGGAACCAAGCTCACATGGTTGTGAAATATCCATAAGATATTTGGCCACACATGAATCTGCACTCTGATATACTCTATATTTGTATTTTATGACTATAAAACTAGTTCACTTCCCATATTTACATTTATCAGAAGATGTTGTTAGTGTTTCATACGGGTCAGATTTGGGTCATGGGTTAGGGTATGTTGGAAGTTACACAAATACAAGAAAAATAGTAATCCATAATTTTTTCAGATATTTTATCATAGAATCATTTAGAAATATTTCCCTTCAATGATAGAAATTCCTCTTTATTTAGAAATTAAAGGAGATTTTTCAGTATGAAAATTAAAGAAGTAATGTTAATATATGAGCTTATTACTCATTTTTAATGTAGATGTGGGCAAGTTTTACTGATTTGTACTTTCAGTTCTTTGTTCCTTATATCATCCTGATGCATAAAGTAGCTAATTTATTTATAAAAGCAGAAATGTTATATGTGTGTGCATGTTGTGGGATGTGTTAAAGATTTTCTTACAAACAGAAATGAAAATAAAAATGGTTTTGTCTTGGCTTGTACCTGCTGCTGGTGGTTAAAAGTTGCATTCTTTTACCCATAAGAATAGAAAACATTTGAAATATAACATTACAAACCAAGGATATGTGACATGATTCTATTTGAAGAATGAACTGATTTTGTGCTTATTGATAACTCAAGCAGAGAATTGTTTTAAAATATCACTGCAGGTAATGCCAAAAGGAAAGTAGGTTCTCTGGCATATGTAACATGGAAAAAAGGGTATTCCTGAATGAGGAATGCACATCAGTCAAAGGCATCAATAAATAAAGCTCTTTTTCATATGTAAATGGGAATTTCTAAAGTAAAAAGGTATTGTTTTATAAACAGTGAGATAATATTCTTGAAAAAGGTTACCAGTGATTACATAAGTTATCTCTCCCATAAAGAAATTTAGAGCTCATAGTTGCTCTTTTCAATAAAAAGGCTTTTCATCTACTCTCACACAGAAAGCCAAGCTCTGCATTTTAATTAGAGATAATAAATAATTATATTACGAAACTGAAACTGTTAAAGTCTTTTTGTGATGCTGTATAGCTCTATTCCTCTCTAAACATATGAGTATATACATTCAACTTTAGATTCACAGATCACATTAAAGGAGATAATACTTCTATAAATATGATGGATATTCTGGGCCTTTTGACAAGGGCAAAATCCCTTTATATGCTTCAAGAAGAATAAAGCATCTGAAAATCTGTCCAGTCTACCCAAAATATTAAATGGCCTGAATAGAAATGTAAAGACCATAACACCACCCCAAAAAATATTATTAAACTAAGGAAATATGAGTGGACTGGGTTCTTCTGGGAAATGTGTTGCCCTTGATGTCAGCAAACTTGGGAAGAAGCCCTGCCAGATCAGGGATCTGGTGTTGGGTTTAATGCAGCTGCTTCAGCTCTGAAGGAAATACTGGATTTGTCCCTCTTGTTTGTGCCTAGAAGCGTAAATTCCTCTTTTTAAAAATTATTATTATTATTATTATCACACATAGGGACATCCTCCCTGTGTGAAATTCGTGCAGCAGAGTCAAGGGCAGGAAAAAGCTGCAGGGACAGCCTTGCCCAAGTGCTCCCCCCGCCCAGGGAGCAGCTGACGTTGGGAAAGCAGAGAAGGGAGCCATTAGAGTGGGCTTTGGGATTGACACTGACCTAGGGCTGCCATCCCACATTGTCCTGCCATCTGCACAGACGTGAACTTTGCCTCCAAAATTTGGCTTCTCAATTAACATGTCCAGCTGGGGGGAGAATTCCGTCATTTGCCTAATATCATTATTGCCACTGCTCTGACATATTAATATTAAAAATATATGTGAACGGATCAAGGATTTGCCTAAGCACTTCTCTTTTTATTTCACATAATAGGCAGGAGGTGAAAGAAGACACAATATAATTTGAAAAGCATAACCCTGATTAGGCAGTGATTGGTACACAGCTAGAGCTTACATTTAAAAACATTTTCATTATTAGCAGTGCCTGTCAAATATAATATTTTTTATTTTTTCTAGCTGTTGTGCAAGTAGATGCAAGGTCATATGATGTTTTGGAGGTTTCAGTAAACAGAAAATGATTTATATCCTACCCAGGTTTTTGCAGAACAGACATCTTAAGGTGGTATTTTTGCCAGTGGATATTCTTTTTCACGTGGTGATTTTGAGAAAGCAAGAGTTGGGCTTCAGTTTTGTTGTTCTGGCATGGTGGAATCAGTGACTTCTCTGGATTAGGCCTTGAAAGCTCCAAGCTTGGTTTTACAGCATTTGCAGGTCTTTTCTCCTTCCCAACAGTGACAACTAATAGGATAATGAAGAGACCTTAGATGTTGGGATCTGGGGAGATTTGAGATAGAGTATAATTGTAGAGCTTGTGACAATGCAGCTCCTCTTAAGCTCAAAGATGTTTTAAATGGATAACTAACAATAACATATTTATATCCAGTCCCCTCTGGAGAAAATAGCACATTTTCCATACTCTCAGCAGCATTGTACTGTGTGCAATATAGAGCTGCCTTCAAGAAATACTTCTAAAGTGAAGAAGTCACCTTGAAAATATTCATATTCTGCCTTTCTCTGAGTCCTGAGTTGTTTTCAGTCTCGAGCCTATTCATGTGTACTGCTTACTTTTTATGCCTCAGAGTAATCACACTGAACTCTTGTTCAACTCATGAATAAATCTAAATCTGCCAATAGCTGGACATGTCTCAGTAAAATCAACAAGTTCCTTTGAAAATTGCTCCTGTAGCGTGTTTGTAAAAGGTGGGAACTTTAAAAAACTTCTCATTTGCAGGAAAACCTCTTTTCCCTACAATGTGGAGTTTCTCACAGGTGTTTCCTCATGACTTTTTAAGTTCAGGGTAATTCACTTCTCTGTTACAAGGAGTCTTTTTGGAGTGAAATGAAATGGTGCAAGTTTCCACATACTGATATAAGTCTTTGTACTGAATGCAATTTTTCCTGGTCTTGTCTTAAATCACTATCAGTGCATCACGTAGACAAGAACTGATAAATAATAACCATTACTAAAAGTTCTGAGGATTAAATAATTTTTTTAAGTGTATCACATACTTTTACCATAATAAAATAGAGCTGTTCTGTCTCTCATTGAAATATGCTTGTCTGATTTAATTGTGAAGGAAAGAAATTCAACATCCTTATATTCTAGATGGAGTGGATGATTTAACTTGTGGCAACTCTGTTAACCCTGACATAATGGAATTCTTTCTGGAGTTTTCCCATGCTGTGCTTTAGTGACATTACAGCTTCTTCTCAGATCATTTTTAACCCTGTCTAATGCAAAGTATTGAGTGCAATAGAGGAAAAAAAACCAAGAGAATTGCAGCAGGGCCTTGCAGATATTGGCTGTAGAGAGCAGAAATTCAGTCTCACTGTTTTTCCAAACTAACTGCAAGCTCTGGGAAGCTGAGAGTGCTGCTGAGCACAACAAGTCAGGGGCTGCAAGGAGATAAGAGCAGCTGATAAACCTATGGCACATTCCCAGCAAGGCAGTTCGTGTCCCTGGGGTGTTTGTGTGGCTTTTTGTGACTGGAAACATTATGAGTGTTTCAAGCTGCTTTTAAATCTTTGCCTCAAACAGATTGGATTTGCTGTTGGAGTTCCTCTGTAAACTCTCCCTGATGAAAAAGTTATTGGGTGGACCAGTGATAAAATGACTGAGTGATGGCAGGGAGGCAGCTCTGGGATATAGACACTGATATTTTGGGAGTCTGTAGGCTGGGAATGTCCTCACACAGTACCTTCATCCCCTCCATGATCTCTTTTCCCTTCTCAGTGAGAACAAATTTACCAGAAATGCTTCAAACTTGGCTTTGCAGCATTTGCAGCTCTTTTCTCCCTCCGGTATTATTTTTCTTTGGGAGGTAGATGATATCCCTCCTCTGTTTGGTTTATTTCCCCTTGTGAAAAATAAATCTGTTTTCAGAAATGCTTCAGATACTTCCCTGTGAGCAATTCTGTCTTCTGCTTCATGCCCCAAAGGCACTCTGAGCTGAGCTGATTTAAGGATTTTAAAGGAAGACACTGGGAATGTTGATATACCATATAACTCTAAGACATCTTCTTAAGCATATGCTAAAAATGGATTATGGTTTTTATTCCTTACTCACACTTCATCTTTCCAAATGGCTGATTACAATTTTCATCTGCTTATTTCAACATCATTTAGTGGGTAAGAGGAGGAAACACACATCCTGTTCCTGCTCCCATCTTCTAATCTCTATAATATGGTTGTGATCCCACTGTTAAGGTCCATACTTGAGAGCTATCCAGGAGCTGGTCTGGGTTTTGGAACCCAGGGTGTCACATGTAGAAGGTTTAAGCATCAACAAATGACTGAAGCTGAATGAACCCAGGACTCTTAGAAGTCTCCATCTCTATAGTAAAAATAAAGCAAAAAAATGAATGGAAATTTCTGGAAATGGAAATCTGTACATTCCTGCTGTTCCCATTCACTGTGATAAAAAAGGATCCCAAATAATTTTATTGACACAGGTGAATTAGGGCTAAAATATAATTAGAAAAGTATTTAGGGTGACTGCCAGCACATTTGCCCTATTACATTCTTCACCACTTTGAAGGAGGAAAACATGGAAATAACCTGGTCTAGTGGAAGGTGTCCCTGCCCATGGCAGGGGGGTGGAATCAAATGATCTTTGGGGCCCCTTTTAACCCAAACAATTCTGTGATTCTATAATTCTTAGATCATAGGACATAGAAATCTTTTGAATACAAATCACATCTTTAATTTTATATAAACTCTGGTTCATAGTCAACAAAGTAATTATTCAATAAATCACATAGTTGGTTTCTTCAGGCACCTAAAGGAAAGGCTGGGATTAGAGATCTTTCAGAGAACACTGTAGATTTTGCTTTGACAATGCACATTCCAAAAGAAGTCATGAAATTTTCCTGTACATATTTGTGCTAAATCACTGGAACACTGTGGGAGAGGCAGCACAACCACAGCACATTTGTGGAAATGACACTTTCAGGATTAATAAAAGTCACAGATGTTAAGAGTTAAACTGAAATTGTGATCTCATCTGAAGTTGGTTCTTCAGCCAGGTGCTTTATTTTCTGTGGTGTATTTGTTACCCTATTGGTGTGCCCAAAACCAGGGATCTTTTTCATTTGATTCAGAATCTCATCTATTATCTGTTACAACTTAGCAACAATTAACACATCTTCCCACTTCCTTACTCAGAACTTATTCAAATAACTCTTCTGACAGTTTCAAAGGCTGTAACTTCACATTATTTTTTCATCTTTCTCACATGAACTTCTCTGCCTTGGTTTTATTAAATGGAAATGCTACATAGCTATTGCAAGGAGACTCAGGCTGAATCTGGACCAGAAGCATTAACTAGCTCAAATGAGAAATACAAACTAAAAAGCTGTCTGTCCATTTTGGGAACATGCAGATAATGTGTGTGTCACTTGAAATTCACATGCATTTGGGATTGGCAAAGAAAAGTAATATACAGCAATGATATCTTTGATCATCCAAGGAACTCAGAAACATAGGAACTGTGTCGAGTGTGGTTATCATCAACCCATTTTCTATTCCCAGTGCACAAATCATTTCATGCATTCTACAACCCAAGCCACGATGCTGGGCTTCAAAAGCAATTTCAGCAGCAAAATAAGGTGCTTTTCTTCAATTTTCAAGCCATTTGTACGAGGTTAGTGTTGTTTACCCACCTGGTACACTGATATTTACATACCCCTTTAAAGAAAATTGGTAGGTATGATTTATGGAGTACTGTAAGAGCACAATTTTCCATGTAGTGCACCTAATCTGAAAGGGCACTTGCAAAGGTCACTCTGGCCATACAAATACCAAGTCTTCTCTTTGGAATAAGTTAGGATATTCATTTTTCTTGGAAAATGTCAGCAGTACCCTACTCCAGGGGTTAGTTTATGCAGATAAATGCGTAAGCCTTTAATCTTAAGGCAAAAATACTCTACACAAATGTAAGAGAAGTCCATCTATCACTGTTAAGACCTGTAATTTGTTTTTATTTAAATCCCAAGCCAGGGCAGCCTGGGCAACAAAATTGTTAACATGGTAGCTCACATCTGAGCCAAGATTAAAGTATATAAACATACATCTGCTTTCAACCTGGGTGAACAATACACGATGTCTTCTGAAAGCCATAATCTGGATTTCCAGCATCTCAAATATCTGCTCTTGTTGTGCTGCTGTGAAGTCTCAGAGTGCCTGACCTGAGCATGTTAAATTGTCCAATAAGTGCACCGTGTATTTCCAGCATTTTATCTCTCAATGAAGTACAGTGACAAATGTTTTTATAGTAAACACACCATAATAAAAAAAAAGATTCATTTTCCAACTTTGGACAAAAAGCACATAAACCTAAGAATTGCTTAAAATTATTCCAGTACTATTTTTCATATAAAGGATTGATTTATATATATGTATATATATTTTTATGTGGGGAACGCTCCAAGGGCTTTTTTGTTCCATTTATATTGGCCCATCTTTATCATTACTACAAGTTGTTATTGACAACAAGAAACACTTCCATCTTGGTTGTTAATCATATCCATGTGGGAAGTTGTTTTTATAGATAGTTTTTCATGCTTGGTTTTAAATCATTTGGCAGAATATTTTATAATGAGGAGTCTCAGCTTTATTTGAGTTGTCTCAATAGCCAGAAACAAAGACTGTGATCTTAATGAGGTCTAGGAGATTTTAAAATGGAAATCATGTTGAAGTGCTTTTTAGAAGTGGTGTTTTAAATGTCTGAACTGGGAAAACTAATGCATTGGGAGTTTTTTTCAGGAAATGCTGGTCAGTACTACTAAAATTTGTCAAGGTGCATAAGGATGATGGATACAGTTGGTAGATCCAAGTCCGCTGTTATTATATTCCCATTTATTTTTTTCCTATTTAAACAAGGAAAGAGTGATGCAACATACAGTGCATCCTAATTTCACATGAGTTGCCTTTAAAGAAATCTGGACACTTTAATTTATTACAACAATTGCAAAGATGGGTGGTTCAAGCAAGGTGAACCAATGAATTAGGAGCTCCTCAGCACCTGATGCAACACAGTGATTTGTTCTGGAAGAATAATTCTCTTTCCTGTCTTGTAGAATGTGCAAAATAGAACTTGTAAGTTAAATTTTAAAGTATGTTTTTGTTAACTGTCTTGTATTTTCTCCAATGTGGTTTTGTCATTTATTTCTAAAGGCAGAGGCACTTTACCTGATAACATACAGGAAAATCTCAGGAATTTACCTGCAGATTATCTCATCCATCTATCTATCTATCTATCTATCTATCTATCTATCTATCTATCTATCTATCTATCTATCATTTATCTATCTATCTATCTCCTCTATCTATCACCTGGGATGATATCCTGGGCCATCAGATACCCTTGTATACACTGTGTATGAACACTGAGACTGGCCACTTCATAGACAATGACAAGGAACCTTTGCAAGGTGCTTTTAACTGCACAGAACAAGAGGTACATTTTTATTCCTTCTAGATTTGTGGGTACTGATTTTTTATATGTCTTGGAAAAATTGATACTCCTCAGAGGCTTTTTTTCCCTGGACTCTTTTGTTGTATTTGCCTCATTAGAACAAACTTAATACAGGGAAATGAAGTCCTTCAACAGAAGCATGCAATACTGGTCAAAACAATTAAATTTTCTTTTTGCTAATACCTCTAAAAATTATGTCAAAAATTCCTCCAGCTAAAGAACTTAAATCTTGCACTATAGACCACATTGAAATCTTCTGCAGCATCTCCATACTGCCATTAAATAAAAAAAAAAAAGTAAGACAAACTGGCTGAGATTCCAAACAGGCGATTAGTTTGCCATTGAAGCATAACCAAATGCCTCAACTAAAACAAGCAAACAAGCAGTCAAACATGTGAACATAATTTTCTATCATTTCTTTTTGATGTGGATTGGATGGAAGAAATCTGGGATGCAAGCCATGATGTAGATTTTCAAAATTGATTAGCATTTTTGGACAGTGGTGGCAATTTCTGTGGTGGTGTAATTTATTTTAAGCTAAAATTGATTAGAGGGGTTTTTCTTTTTTTTTTTTTTTTTTTTTTAAACATGCACCAGAATTGCTATGCAAATCAAGGTAAATGGAGCCATGAAATGATGGTGGGAACACGAATGATAGCAAAATTTTGACTCAGACTAGTGAAGGCCAGTCAATACTGCAGTGGAAGTAGGATGATTGGGAATGGTTTTCCTTGGGTTTAGATGAGTGATTTGTAGTGGTGAAACAGTTCTTGTGAAAGAAAGAATGTTCTGTTGATTGGCGTAGCATTAATCATGGATAAATTCACTTTAATGTGGGTATAGCAGTTATGTAGAAATTCCATTGTAGCTTAATGCCCACTTTAATGTTTTGGTGACTTTAAGAGTTGGTTTTGAACCCTTCTGTCTATCCCAGCTGACTGCTGGTGTAAATGGATCGTATTTTTACAGCTCTTTGACTTCCCCTCTATTTCCAATACACAGAACCATTCCATACAGCAACTCTGTTCTTTTGGTGTTATCAAACGCAAACAGAAAGTTAAGGAGTGAGTCATACCAGGGCAATTCTCAGAAGAATGAGATCCTGCAAAGGTCAGCTTTTCTTGCTCGTCAATTGTTGACATTCAAGCATTTATTTCAGACGTTGCTGATAATGTTTTCTGAGATAGTGGGGAAGAATTGCTGTGGTGGTATGCAATTATGAGCATAATGAAATGCAAAAATGCAAATAAGGTGATACGTGCCAGTCCTTTTGAGTGCCTTTTGTCAGAATTGCAGGCACCATGAGACTTTGATAGATACCATGTCAGTACTCATTGCTGGAGCTGTGATATCTTTTAAAGAAGCATCTCTAACATGTTATCACTAGATGCTAATTAGGAGTAACCTTTGAAGATGAAAAATGCAGAGGTCATATTCAGTAAACTCTAAAAACAGCATCGAACTAATTGTGTTGGTATCATTTTGCTGCACAAGACAGCATTACCCTTTTTTATGCTGTATTTATACATCAGCTCTCTAATACCCAGATCAGTGATACTTAGCATCTCTTCTGCCCAGGAATTTTTTTCATGGGGCTGTATCCTGTTCACTAAAACCACTGCATTTTGGGTAAACCATGAAGATACATTCTTACATATTTCTTAAAAAATTACCCATTATCCAAGGTCTTCATAACTCAGGATAATATTAGATCAGGTAAAGAACAGCTGGACAGAGTGGACAGGGTAAACTACAAACACAGAGAGGTTGGAAATCAGAAGAGCAGCTGTTGTAGTGCAGTGATGAAGCAATAGGGCTAAAATGCTTTGGTAGGGCTAAGATGGAATGTGAACTACTTTTAAATTATTTTTAATGACAGAGTTTCCTGCAGTAACTGGGACATGACTCTGTTGAACCAGAAGGTCCTGGGTTCCTGTAAAGTGCTGGATTTTCACAGCCAGATACCAGATCTGCCACACAGATAAAATGGAAAGAAACATCCCATGTATTTAACACTTCTGACTAGAATGATTTTGGGCCTGGAGCATGCTGGTCTAAAAATTATCACTTTTCAAAGCAAATGCTTTAAATTCAGCATTTGAATTGTTCTATTAAGTTTAGCATCCATAATTGCACTTACTGTAATGAGTCCATACAAAGGGAGGCACTTAAAAAGTTCACTGCTGCTTTGGGACCACTGTTTCAGCCCATCACAGAATTAGGCTGAAGAGACTTTGTGATTATTCCACTTTGCAACACTGGGTACAGGTAATCTTTTCTTTCTGTGGTAGTTTAAGTGAGCATGATATAGAAATAATTATTACAAATTTGTATCCATGAGTTTTGCCTGTCAAAGAAGCAGGACTCAAGCATGTGAAACATTCAGATTTTGTGTGATTTCATCCAGCTGGATTTACCATTCCAAATTCAAAACACATTAAGATGTGAGACACAGAGGACTGCAGGAAAATGTGAAATAAAAACAGAAAACAAAAGGAGGAAATACTTTCAAACAGTGGACTGGCTTAATCAGCCCTTATACCAGTTAGCTCTTGTAATTCCCCTAGAATCAGGGATGAATCAGTTCCTGAAAAGATTTATTCAAAAATTGTTTCTGTTGCCAAATGTTCCTGCAAAACCAAGAAGAAAATTCCAAAGGCAAACATAGTTGTTCAACAGCCACTGAAAAAGGGGGCACATTGAACTTAATTGCATGGAATAGCTACAGCTGTCAATACTTTCTTCTCTTTTGCAGCATCTAATGTATTCAGATTTTAAGTTTTTGACATGGAAACCTTAAAAGAATTAGAATAATTTTACTGTTTTTGGGTTGTTTTGCATACAATATATATCAGCTTTGATGTTATTTCACTGGGAAACTAGTTGTCAATCCCTGTGTGTAGTTTTGTTTCTTTTTTTTCCCAGAACTTTTAATGTGGTTTTCTTTTATGATGCTCTCTCAGATATAGAGCTACTCTACTTTGGCTACCAACTTAATCAGTCCTCATTATAATTATACTCAGCATATTATCAACTTTGTATTGCACTCAAAATTACTTGCCCCTGGGGAATGATGCCAATAAGAATATGAAACAGATCTCAGGCAAAACTTGTCTCACGTTCCTTGCAGATTTAATTTTTCGAGGGCTATCTCTGACACTTGAAATAGAAGATGCTGCATTCTGAAAACTCCTTTCTCCCTCTGTCTTTTGTATTTGTCTGTGATAGGTTCCAGTTGTCAGTGAAGGCTCCCATGTGCTACGATAATGTAAGTGATAATAATTTTTAGTGTTACTGTAAGATTGTTTTGCCTCTGTCTCAAAGGCTTGGCTGTAATAGAAAATCTCTATTATACCTGAACTAACTAAATGAATTAAAGCAATGAGCATATACCTGCTGCTTTAGTCCTGCTCTGTGCAGCATGTCAGCAAGTTTAGCTTATGGGACTGGTAAACTGAAAAGGTATGAGGTAAAATCTTTGCTGGATTCAATGGGAAAAATTCATCCTCTGCCCGTGTTTGCAAATCTTATTTGCAGTTGTCTAAATGAACAGTGTGGAAACCAACTGGTTTTACTGCCATACCTTTGGTATCCCATTTTCCTATTAAATTATGACCATAATGTGGTAATTCAGGTAATTAAGATTTGTCCTGTATGAGGATCACTGCTCCAGGAGGGATACTGGACATCCTGGAATTGGATCTGTGTCTCATCACTGTTCATTTCTAAATATACCAGTTCAGTTCTACTCCTGGGTGTAGAGACACAAAGTCCAGCCTGTGCCTCATTCTGCCAGTTTTGTTTCTCTTCCAGGAAAACACGAGCATCTGCCAGGACTGGGTTCAACACGGAGTGATTCAGTTTTGGAACTTGCTGCATTTATTTGTGACATTGCAGCAAGTACAATTAATGTTTAAGCTTAATTCAGGACCTGAGAACTAGATGAGTATTTCTGGTTGAGGCACATGCTGTAACCAAAACACAAAAACCCACGAGGGTGCATTGCCTGTCTTCTTTGGTCTAGCAGTCTGTCTGTACAGATTTCCTCACAGCTATAAGGAGACTGCTTCTGACTGTTTTCCAGTGAAACAGACTCCAGCCTGATTTTAGATCTAATCCCCAGTTGGTCTGACATTTTTATGTGACATATAGTTTGAAGAAAAATCTGCACAAGTTGCCAATGGTTTGTCTTCTTCAGAAAGGGTGGGAACACTGTGATTCTTTGTCCTTGATTACCACTGAAACTCACAGGTGTTTTTCTGATGCTGCTGCTGCTTGGATAGGGTACACATGAAATCCACAGAGTGCTACCCCAAAAGTCAGTACTCTAAATAAAAATATAAACATCCCAAGTTTATGCAGCTCAGTCTGACTCAGAACAAGATAAATGTGACTTAGTTTTCTCCCTGTTTGGACCAGTATGTTTTTTGAGGATGTGCTTATAATTCCCATCACTCAAAAGAGTTTGGATCTGTTTTTCAATTGAGGAAAAGCCTAGCAACCCACGTACTTATATAATTACTTAAAATCCTTTAAAATGATGTTATTTAATGTAGTCATGGGGGCCCATGCAAGAGAGGGGCCACCTGACAGACTGCATTTTCCAGGTTCCCACACAGGTGGAAGCAGAGGGTACCACCCATTCCCAGAAGGAAATGCTCGCAGAGGTGGGTTCTGTCCTTTGCTGCAAAGGCAGATGTGGTTCTGTGTGAAGGTAACTTTCTGTCAATGATAACACATCTTTCCCAATCCCTTGTTTTCTCCACTATTTTATTTTCTTTTAATTACCACCTCTGCTGTTTTAACAGCCATAAAAACACAACCTTTTAAAGATATCCCTTTCCTTGGTGCTCACTGCTTCGTGTTTTGCTCTAAGCCTCCTGTACATTCTGGCTTTTACTAGGACAAAAAGAGTGTCCTGCTGGCTCTGCTGGTGCTGCCTGGTTGTAGCAGAGTTGTGAGCACCTGTGTGTGTGTGTGTACTGGCAGTGACCTGTGTTTCTGCTGCCAGATATTTCCACCCCTTGGTCTAGGCACTTAGTGGATGCTGTAATTACAGAAAGCTGTTGCATCCCAATAAATGTTAGGCTGTGAGCTAATGAGGCTCAGCCCTCTCATGGAGGGAGAGACCCTTCTGTGCACTGTGAGCAGCGATACCCAGGGGTGGTGGTTGCTCCAGGGGTGCAGGAGGAGTGTGGTAAACATCAGCTCTTTGAAGACTTTGATTCCTTACTGGTTTCCCTGCCATATAGTTGGGAGAGAATGAGAACACGTTGCAGTCCACCCAGCTCAGACGTGGCCTGTGACCCAACTAATGCTGCTGGCACTGCATGATTTCTTCCTCTGGATTCTCCAGTGTAAGCAGCCAATTTATGATTCCTTCTTCCACTGAAGGGGGAAGCATCTCTATGTGCCCTTTATGCCCCACTCGTAAAAGTCTGGACTTAATTTGGCCCATGTGAATTAGGGCTGTAAAAACAAAAGGCAGGTGAGGTTTGCAACGCTGGGCTGACCGAATAAATCACTTCTTTTTTCTTTTTTTTCCTCTCCTTCTTTTTCTTTTTTTAATATGTTAATGTGATGCTCTGAGCCTTAAATAAAAATCCTCATTAATGAAGGAAAACGAAGGCGGCTCCTGAACTGTGCCACAGCCATGTGTGTGACACTCCTCCACTTTATTAGCCTGCTCCTGGAGCTCACTGGTGCTCCCAGCCTGCCCATGTGTTCCCTGGGATGGGAGGGTAATTAGTTCCCCATGCTGGCTGTGTCCTGGGCCTCTCCTGAGCAGGAGCTGACAGCCATGTGTAGCATTGTGATGTGGAATACTGGTCATTAGGGACAGAGCTGAGATTACCTATCTTATTTCCTTCCTGACCTTAGGTCAGAGCTGAAGCACAGTCCCTGAGGTGAAGGGCTTTTGCTTCACACCCAGCACTGCCATGCTAAACAGCTCCCTCCGAGCTGGCACCTCAGGGAGACAGCAAATCTTAAATAAACATCAGAATTAACGTGGGTAATGGGAATGAAATGGCCCTGTCCCAACAGAAACATGCTTTGTCCTTTAAGGTCTGTGTTACCAGGAGGGCAGTGAGAGACACCACCACGTGTGTTTGATATTTCTTGCATTAATTGTAGCTTCAAGTCCACATTAATTGTAGCCTCAAATCCTCAGGTCCATTCCTCACAGTGTAATTCCAAAGCTGGGGTGGTGGTGGGGAACCCAACCCCAGAAATGGGCAAAAGTCGAGAAATGCTGAATTTCTGTGGTACAAAGGCTGTAACTGGGATGGATGTTCCCCCAGAACAGGAAATCCCAGGGTTGGACAGGGTTCTGAGGGTGTAGGGTGAGGGTGCTGTGGACTCAGCTCTGTGGGATGCTCCCACTGTGCCATGGCTGAAATTCCAGTCAACAGCACTGACTGCAGGAGAGCTTTTCCTATTTGTGCAGGTGTCGAGAGGGAGGCTGGAGAAGGAGCAAGTTGATGACATCAGGGACCTGACAGGGAAAGGAAAGACAAGAAAAAGGACTGTAAGTCATGTTTCTGCAAACAGGGACCCAGAGCAGCCCTGAGCCTGGACTCAAGTGAGATGACTCCTCTATATTTCGCTCCTCTTAGAACTTTTGGGGCCTGGGGAAGTTGTAACTAAACCATTACAAGTATCAGATCTTCCTAATAATCTGACTTTAATATAAAAATTGCAAATTAAAGAATAACACATAAAGGAATATTTTTTCCCCATTTTTTTTTACTCATTGCTCTCCATTAGTGGATTTACAGAAGTTTTATATTGTGAGTATGGCAAAAACACATGCACAAATAAATATCAGCAGATGAATTAGAGGATCACCTTTTAATATTCCTAGAGCTATAATTAAAATCATGTTTGTTTTACAGAAATTTAGGTTTAGCAAATCTTTACATAATACAAGATTTTTGCCTCTGTATCTATATAATTTATGTAATACAATGTACTAGATTAGCCAATGTTAGTTTAAATTCTTCATGGTATTCACTGATTTCATAGCAGTGACTATTTTGTCACAATTCAGCCTGTTATTTTACAGCTGGCTCCTACCACTGCTGATAGGTAACTATGTGATATATAACTTGCAAGCAGTCCTGCTGTTTGTTACTGGCAATTAATTTCTCTGGTGCCTTTCTTCCATTCAGGCCAGGCCTTTATGTTCTAAATCCAGCTATTCTAATACTCCCCACTTCTGCTGTGTAGAAAAGACTCAGACTGACAGATTATCGCAGGGCAGTTAAGCATGTAATTGCTCAAATGAGTTAAAATCCCTTCAAATATCTGTCTTTGTACCTCATCACACCACTTCATGGACTCAAATATTTGACAATTGATGAAGATAAACTAAAAGGATCTTCATTAGCTACCAACCACCGTGACAAGCTTCTTTCAGCTAAAGGCTGGTGAAGTTTGGGACTTATTATCTACTTAAAAACTGCAGGAAAGCAGAAAAATACTTCAGTGTACTTTAGACTAGAGAAAACTAGAAGCTTACATGGTAGCTGGGGTCAAACAAAACCGTGGTTTGCTAATCTAGAGCTGTACTTGTTACAAATGTGCAGTAAAATACCCATGGAATCTTACAGGATAAAAACATAAAGGAAATATTTCAAGCTTCTGAGAGCAGCAATCATCACAGCCTCCCAGCTGATGGTAAATACAGAGATCTTGTTCATTGCAATGCAAGTGTGCAGCAGAAATCCAGTTGTTAAATGATGCCCCCACTTTTTATTGCTTTGCAGTTGTGCCCGTGGGAATGAAAACTTTTGACTTTTAGTGCAGCCACCTGGATTTCAGGTGCTGTGTCTGAGGATGCTGAACATCTTTGCACTTAACAGAAAACTCAGGGCAAGGCAGGCTGTGAGCTCACAGGCAGAGTACCTGAAGATAGCCCAGGTCATCTTAAATTTTGGACAAGTTTTATGATGGCTAGGGGTTTTAAAATCAGCTGATCTTCATGTTGAAGTGGGTTGTTGGAGCAGTGCCAGTGTTATTGGGTGAAAGTGGAGCTACATTGGAGTAAGATGGGGCTGGTGTGGCACCTAGCAGGGAAAAATAATAGTGGCATCTATACATAGCTCTGAACCTAGTGGCAGAATCTTATCAAACATCAATTTTCTTCATATTTCTTCTTGAAAATCACTAGTTTGGGGTGGGCTGCTGATGGCATGGCTCCTGAGGGGTGTCCCATGGGTTCTCAGGAGCTGCCATCCCTCAGGGATGTGTGTGATACCATGGGATCCTCCATGGGTGTCCCCTTCCCTTATCCCTTACCAGTGCAACCACTGGAATCTGTCAGATGAGGATTTTCTGGGTTGTATTCTGTGACACTGTTGTATCAAAACTGCCCTAGGGTAAAAAGAAAAAAGCATTACAGTCCCATTTATCTAGGTACAGATTATTTTTTCTGTTTCAATTCTGTCTATCACATTCATTAGGAATCTAGGATCTTATATAATTCATATATAACACATTATAGTGTGTGGAAGGTTCTTCTACTGTTTATTTTGTCTTCTGTGTGTTTAAAATGGTTTCTGTGGTGATCAGAGCAGGGACAGGACACCTCCAGTGCACCTCTGACCATATTGAAACAGGGAGCTCTGCCAGACTTCTGCTACTGCTAACTCATGGCCAAAGAAACTGAATCCCTTATCTGTGCTGGAACACTGGACTTGTTGTGTTTTAACCTCCCATCTAAAATTAAAATACAGTACTGCACATTGCAAATACATTTCACAAAAAGCATGATGCCTAAAAAGCTCATTTTGGTCCTTTCAGTGTTGGACATTTTCATCATCTTGTTCACCACGTGTTTTTAAAATTAAAAAACCAAGCCAACAACTTATCAATGTCTTTTTTTTCCCTAGATCCTGACCCACGTTCTCAGTGACCAGTGTGAAACCCTCCACATGTTTAAATTTCCTCACACAGAGATGAAGCTTGGAGTGTTTTGCAAAGGATTCTGCTCGATTCCCTCTGCACATAGTAAGTTGAACTTTAAGCTTTCTATTGAAGTTAATCACACTTTCTCTCATGAGTAAAAATGTTTTTAACATGAAACAACAGTCCACTGAGGTTTGACAAACTATATTTTAATTGTAATTGATTTATACCAAAAGATAAAATGAGTTAATTAGGGCATGCTATCAGAATTAGTGGCAAGGGAAATGCTCTGTAAAGCTGGCAGGTAGGGGGTAGGAGATGAGAGATTTTGAAAGGGAGTAGGACACTGGCATTTGTAACCTCCTAGTGCTGAACTGAGGAGTGAAAATATGCTACCTCTGGCTTTTGCACAGATTGCATGTGTGGATTTTCTGCACTAGAGTCTAGATGGGGGTTGAGTGTAATCCAAAGAGATTTAATTGTATCTGTGTGACTGGTACTCCTTCCTATGATATGGTGAGTATTTTCTTTGTTCCATCAACAAAGTGCTTCATTGCCCTCAGAGTTTCTGCCTGGTGTGAAGGTAAGTTCTGGTTCTGTGAGGCTGCCAAGATGGGCCTGATCCAATAGGAGCAATTTTTAGCAAAAACAGCCCCTTGTTTATTGGTTATGTTCCTGGTCATACCAACAAGTTCCCTCTCAAGCTGTTGTAAGCAGGTGTCACTTTATGCTGCTGGCAGTGGTGTGCAGTGTGTCATGATTATGGCTGTAATTTGGTCATGGAAAGCTTAGCAGAAATCCAGTTATCATGGTGGAGGCATTACAAGGGGTTATCTCGTCATCAGAAACGTGTCTTGTGCAGGTTTGTCATGGTGGAGACACGAGTCATGAAAATCAGATGTGTGCTTGGCTTCCCTCGGCTCTTCAGGGATGTGCTGGGTGGGCAGGGCTGTGTCAGCAAGCTGAGGTAAACCCCTTTTCCAACCTGAGCATAACAATAATTGCTGTTGTGTGAAGTGACATACAGGTGTGTTGTACAAATCAATGCTTTTTATCTGAAATAAAGAACCCCTTTTGTTCTGTTTTACATGGAGCAGTTTTCAAGGTGTGTTGAGGTTTAACAATTCCAGCTGTTCTCCCGGTGTCAGAACATTCAAAACACGGGAAGTGTGTGATATTTAAGCCAAATTTAATTCTATCCCTTGAAGAAATGAGCCTGGAAAGACTGCAATTTAGACTGTCAGTTCCCATGTGATATTATTTCTTCTGTGAGGTATCTCCAGAAGATGCTGCACTTCTGACATCCCTGTGTGCAGACCACATGGGGAAGTCACAGGGAAGAACATTTTCCCCCCAGAGAACTCTTGCAAATAATTTATACACTTTTTTATCAGATATCATTGCATAATCTGGTTTAATATTGCAAGGCTGAAATTGGATGTAAATAGCTAAGGAAGTTACATGTGTCACTTCAGGGGCTATGGCCTAATTCACTCTCCCTATGGGACTCTGTCAGATCATGCCAACATAGTGTTTGTAATTTTATTCTTGACTTAGGTAACTGGGGTCCTGTTTTTGTACTATCTGACACAAAATGATTATTTATGGAAGTTTGATCAGTGTAGACTTTAAAATGTTATGGAAGTATTTCCATATGTGAAGAAATCACCATCCTTAGGAAAGACTGAAAAGCCACAAATGTTAATTTTGCAAATGAATCTGGGCCATCTGCATATTCCTGTTTGTTGGGTTCAGTTGCCTTGAGACCCTATAGCATTAGGAGAACCGGGTGACTTGGCAAATTTATAGGAGAAATCTCTTCTTAAAATTACAGACTCCTTCTAATCACAAAGAGTTGGTTTGGAAAATACACAAGACAACATCAGAGAAAGGATTTTGGTGAAATTTAGTGCTGCCCTTTGCATTTCACCTTTGTCCTTCTCATCCATTTGTGGAGCCCTTTCCCCTGTTCCCGTTCTCCTCCTGCATGACAGGTGAGGTTGGATGTGAGACAGTCAATACAGTTTCTCATGTATATTTCAAAGAACAGCAGTCAATTAACCTTGGGAGAGTTGGACGTTCTCTTGTCTATAACAATAGGCTGAGATGCTAAATGCAATCAGAGTATGGGCACAGAAGGGAAGAGCTTGAGTGTCTCACATGCAAATAAGCCATACTGAGATCCTCTTCCTGCTTTTAAAAATCACATTTGAAAAATGTAATATCTTTACCAAGAAGTGTTCTGATTCATAGCACATTTTTTTCCTGGTGTGGCAGGGCATTATTATTGCTGTTTCAATAACATCATGTTAAACCCATCTTTTATGAGTATGAGGACAGACAGGGTCATTGATCTGAGTGTATCTAAACTAAACTTGATCAAAGATGCAACAAGGCAGTTGTCAGTGGGGTGAGGAAATGGGCTGCATAATCATCCAAAGCCAAGCTCATTAATATTTCTACTGATATGGCCAAATTTTGAGTACTCAGGCTTCTTGCAAGAGCAGCTCAAAGAGCTTTGCAATTTAAAACTCTGGTAAAAACCAGTGATACTTCTAAGGCAGGGAGAAGAGTCACCCTAAACTTCCCCTTTGCAATTTGGAAGTTTAGAATTATCTTTTGAACTATTTACCCATAACATTGTCAAGGCAGAATTGTTCCTATTTATTTCTTCTTTGTTACAATTGTAGCAGTCACATTTTAAAGAGACTATATAGGTGTAAAAGCAACAGATTATGCTGTTAGAGGAAAAAAAGTTCTTCTTAGGATCTGACTCATCCCTAAATCAAAGATGGGGAGAGTATTAGAGTGGGCTGTGTTGTATTTCAGGAAGTATTGCTCTCAGGTGAGGAGTCCTGTGTGTGTGTATGTCTGTGAAAGGCATTTTATATGCAGAAAGGATCACAGGAAAGCAGCAGAATGAAAATTACTTTTTCATATCTGTTAGAAAGAAACCCCTGTAGACGTTGATATCCTTGCAAGGACTCATCTTCACCTTATATAAGGACTGCACTCATCTAGTTATTTTAAATTGGTTGCAAAATACAATTATACATAAAGAAGCACAGTAAAGAGCTCTGTCAAATTCAGTAGAGCAGTAAATACTGTTTTCAATTAAACACTAATCTAAAGGATATTATTTCACTGTCCAAGACCTCTCCAGATTTATTTTTTTTAAAACAAACATGTTTTAATTACAGAATTCCATTTGCTGGCTCTGAAAGTTTGTCCTTTTAATGAAGAAGATATTTTAAAATTACTCTCTATAGTTACTTGCAGAAGGCCTCATCATGAATTTCATTAAGCACTCAAAAATCCCTTTGAAGTTTTCTTTTTCAGTGAAAACATTATCAGGCTCAGAGTTGGTATGCTACTAAAAAAGAGTGTGGGTCAGAATCTCATACTGGGGAAATCAGCACATCTCGGATTTAGATGAAGTTACACTAATTTAATTCAAATGGGACTCTGAACAACTATTTTAGTGTCTAAGGTGTAGTATAAGATTGTTAAATGTTTTAAAAGCACAAACCTGTGTATTTTTCAGGACCTGAATTTTGATTCAAACAAGATATTCACAAAATATTGAGTTGGCTCCTGTCATTCTTGGAGCTGCTTCCCTCCTTTCCTCATGCTGTATCTAATTATACTGTATTTTTTAGAGTTGATTAAACAGTTATCCAATAATGAGAGTCAACTGTAAACTACCTCAGGAAAAAAAACAGGTAATTAGAACTGTTCTCACCTCAGTGCAACAGCATGGACAAACACCCTGTTTCTCCAGGTCACTGTAGGATGCTGCTAAACAACACAAAGCTGTTGGTGGATGCAGTTTTTTGCATGATGGAGATGCTGAGCTGCCTAGATTTGCCATAAAGAGCAGCACTTGTTTAATTTTTCACATGCCCATAAGTATGGGATGGGGAAAAAGGTCAAAGTATGGCTTAGAAAGTTGTTTTACAGTTTTTAGTTGGTGTTTAAACAGCAAGGAGTCCGTGAACACCCTGGCTTTGCCAATAATAAGGAGTAATCAATAATCACTGAATTCAGTAGAAAGAAATTCTATCTTGTGTCCCCATAGTAGCAGCACTTAATAGTGCCTCCCTAAAAAAAGCCTTTTTTCCCTGGACTTGTTCAGGAATAAAGGCTGTTCAAGCGATCTGTTGCAGCAACACTAAAGTAGTCTTCTCTATTTATGGGTGTGCAAATCAGTATTTGTAGACCAGTATCAATTCTCCAGACTCACCTGGATTCAGCAACCAGGTGGATTCATTAAGGATTCATTATAGAGAGGAGTATTCTACCAGCAAAATGTACCTCATACATATAAATAAATTGCTTTATTAGTTTCCAAAAACGAGTCGTGTTTGTCCTTGAAACAGCTACCTCCTCTTATCCATGTTCAGGGAACATTGTCCTGAGCAGTGTTGGGTTTTCCAAACACCTCTGGAATAGGTGTCCTAATTCCATTAGAGGTCAATAGGCTTTGTATGCCTAAACCCCTCAGAGACCCCTGAAAATCCCACTTGTGGGACCTGGCATCATTGGTTTAAACAGTTCAAGGCCACTTGAAGGACCCTCCAGATTTGTTTGATCCTTTCCCAAGAAGTTCCCAGTGTTTTTGAAGGTACAAATGCCTGTTTAGGAGGCAAAAAGCTGCCCCTCCCAGTGTGTTTTAACCACCACAGCTGCTGTATAGTTGATCTTGGAGTCCAGGTAGGATTTTCCCATAATCCAATAACATCCAGCCCCTTTGGCTTTGTAGTGATTTCTGTCTCTGCTTGTTTCCTTGTCCAGGATTATGACCTCAGGAACACTACTGCTCCACATAAAAGATTACTAGGGTAAAATTAAAACATGTAAGAAACTTGTTAAATGTTGTCAGGGTTTATAATTTAAAACTGCTATGTTATTAGATATTGGAACAGTACAAAAGGTAACTCGTGCAAAGGTTTTAACCTCTGGCCCTTTCTATACCAATTAAAGTATAATGTATAATGAAATTTTAATCTCATGTAATTAAGCACAGTATTAATTTTGTAAAACTGGAAAGGCTTTTTAACCTGTATTAATCTTCCTTTTTGAAGAAAGTAAGTGTGTTTCTTACGTTTCTTACAAGTTGCATTGTTTCTTTTTAATTAAAGGAAAGAATTAAATTTCTTTGTTTATACAAGTTCATAAAATATTTTTCTCTACATCTCTTCTCCTAGGTTAAATATCAAAAGCAAGTTGTTTGGGTTTTTATTCTTATTAAGAAAAGCATTGTTGAATATCATAGTTTCCTCAGGGTAAGGCAATAGACTACACAGATTTAATTAATCAAGAATATATTTATACTGTAAAATGTCTAATATATCATTAAATCCTTTCCTCCTTCTTTGAAGGAACACAGTATCTCTGCTCAGAAGGTATTAAGGTTTTAATGAGACGTCATTCATTAAGCTTTTAAAATAAAAATTCTTGTAGCATGTATATATATATATGTGCATTTGCACAGACAAACACATTTTTTATAAACATTCTAATTTTACAAGAATTAAGATTTCCAATGACCAAGACCAGAATATGACCTTATAGGATGGAAAAAGAGATTGGAACGTGAGACTGCCAGTAAAATGCCTGAGAAGGAAATGTCTGTAGCCTAATAAGTGCCTTATTTAAAAGATAGAATATGCAGTTGGAAAAGAGTCCAGATTTCTTGAAGACTGGGTCAGTCCATCTGATGGCAGACCCAGTTAAACCCTTCTAGACATTGGTAGATATGGTCAGAAACGACAGTGCCTTTTATCTCAATTGCCCTTAGAATATCTTAAAGTATTAAGTTCCCCACCCTCCCCCAAAAAAATTAAACCCAGAGTTATTATTTTTTAGTATCATGTTAAAGGTTATTCCTAAAAATGAATCCAAGTTTCAGAGTAGGCACTGTGCCTGATGGTCAGCATGACTTTTGCTAATGTTCCTGCCTTTCTATGCAAAACAAAAGACAGCATAAAGCATCAGAAATCTGGGGTTTCCAAGAGGAGAATCTTTGGCTTTTATCGATACATTCACCAGACTGTCAAATGATGATGGATAGCAGGCAACTAAGATAAATTAGCATCCTGTCAGCCCTGAATAGCGAGGCAAAGTAGCTTTCATCCAGCTCTGTACTGCTTCCCTCTGTGTATGCTACAAACTGGGCAATCAGTTTGGAAATACCATGGCATTTGTTTCATCTGCCCAAATCACAGCACTCCGTGATGTTTCAGGTGCAGTTACTAAATCTCATCACCAGAGTTTAGGGACACTACTGAAAGTCCCAGTTCTTGATGGAGCTGGCATTTTGGGGTGAGGTTTGTTGTTGGAGAACACTGGGAGGACAAGGTGGTAAAATATCCACCTTTTGGATTATGAAGGAATAATGAAGCTGTTTATGAATGGATGTTACATCAATACACTGAAAACAGAGGAAAAGGACTATATTTTTTTCAGTTGAAAAAACTAAGTGCTCACGTTTTCTGAATACACATTTGCTTGAAAAATCAGTATTTTTCAAAGGTTTTTTTTGCAGGACATAATTTTCTCAGTTCTAAACTCAGTGACATAGAAAAGTAATGTGAGGATTGTATTTATTTGTCCAGTAGCCTGTTCTGGGAAGAGAGATGAAGGAATTCAAAGGATAAATCTGGTGTTGGCCCTTTTGTGTATAAATTTGGCAGAGTTTTAACCTATCAGCCAGCCTGTGGGTTTTGTCATACTGCTATGGAAGGCATAAAAAACCACTGGGCTCAAGCAGAATGGAACATCAGACTCCTGTAGGTAGTAAAAAGCTCCTCACTGTATTTTCAGTATATTGTCTCAATCTGGCCTTACCCCACCCAGAATCTGTTGCTTCCTCTGAGGGGTTCTTCGATGGCAGAATATCTCCATGTAATTAAGAAACAAAAAGTAGGGTTTACAAAAAAGTCTCATGTTGATGACACTTTCAAACCTAGCATAAGCTTATTTAAAGTGAGCAGGGCTATTAGAAAAACATGGAAGCTAAAAGAACAGGAAACAAAATAGGACAATGGAAGGAGGGGGGAAATCAATGGTGTTAAAATAAAAAGACTGCACTGAGCAAGTTTTCCCCAGATTACCTGCCTTTAATATTAAATTACTGTTTTCTGGCAGGATCATCTGCAAAACTCTGATTTTGTTTCTTCTTCTGTTCATAGTCTGATAATTGAGGCTGAATTCCCTTGTCTTTAATATGCCATATATTCTCCACCTGGCAAAGGACTCAGACAGATACAGATAAATACCCTGTAGACATACAGACAGAGAAACTGCTGTAATTGCTTTCATAATGACTCTCAGACATCAAAGGAAGGCAAATAATGGTATTTAACACTGTTTCCATTCTTTAGCTGAAATCTAATTTTATAGAGTTATTGTCAGGCAGTACAGTGAATGTACAAGTGCAACTGTCATAGTCTACTCATATTAATTAGCTGCCCACAAGAGGTCCAGGATAGTAATGGCAAAGTTCTCCTCATTTCAGATGGTCTGATATTCAGACAGAACCATAAGTACAATAGCTTGATTAACATAGTTGCTTAGATCAGGTTTTCCCTAGGAGTATGTCAATTGGCATTTTGAAGAATCAATTAATTAGCACTCCAAATAATCCATTCTTGGGTTAATGAAAGTATTTTGTACAGCTGCAAAAACTTACATGAAATAAAATCCAAGCCTTTCCAAAGTGCTAAGGTGGAAGGCTTGTAATTTGGAGAATGCAGTGTCCTCCATGGACAACTTCATAATAAAAAGTTATTAAAAGAAATTCACTTGACCAGAGCTCATCCAACAGTTGAACTTGTTTTGATTTGTTTATGTTCCAGAGGAGAAAAGTATTCCAGGGTGTATAACAGTGGAACAGAAATTAGAATTTTACTGTGCAATAATACAGTTAAAATGCAAGGTTAATTATGGTAACCAAGTATTTTGCCTAATGTTTCTTAACTCTTGTGGAAGTTAGATCTTGAAGATAATTTAGTTGATTTAGCTTCTGCAAAGCTTTACTCCTGTAAATAGTCAGTCTACACCCATGTGGTTACTTTCACTGAGGTCACTGAATTTTTTCTTGGTAGCCCAGAAGGCTTTAAAATTAATGGAATCACTTACTCAAGCAAAATCCTGTTAAAGGAACTTTCAGAAATAGAACTTCTACTTTCAACTCCCCTGGCAGTGAGATTTGAATCTTGTACAGCTGGAAATTGCCCATGGGAGTGAAGATTTTATTATTTTTTTTTTAATTGCATCTGTAAAAACAGCATTTCTTGAAAGACAAGTGCCTTTCATAGCAAGATTTTGTTATGTTTTAAACTCTTAGCAACTTTCAGATGATTTTCAGTATTTTCTGTCACATATTTTCTCTGGGTTTTTTTGGGGGTAATTTACCACTTTTTGCTCTTGATGCTCTTGATGACTGATGTGCCAAGTCTGATCATGGTTTCTATGTAACTCCAGACTCAACCTATCCCAGGCATCAACTTTCTGAAAACTAAGGACTCCTGCCACACCAAAAAACATAGTGATCTAGTAAGCAATTAAATATTCTGTGAAATACTCTGATATAAATACTAGAATGCACCTATACTATTTATAATCTACACCAATAATGATCTGATTTTTCTCACTGACCATCGTTTTTGAGTTCCAGCTAGGCCTTTTTAGACAACTTTCTGACTTTTTTGCCTTTTCATCTTCCTGCTTTGCCCTTCAGTCTGGTGAGAGCCAATAATAACTTCACCTCACACATAAAAGCAGGTGTCTTTCACCTGTGCAAAAGCCAAAGGAGGGAGAAAAATAAGGCACTCCTGTATTTGAAGATCATATTAGACTCAATTTCAGTATTTTTCTATTTCAAGGGCTCATGCTGTTGGTTCTGCTACCCACTGAATAAGGACTGAAACTGGTAGGAATAATAAGGAATTAAACTATGAAGGTTGAAGCTGTGCAGGTGTGAAAAAGGGGCGTGGGATCAGAACAAGTCTGTGTTCATGATGGTTTTGTCTTTCAAATCCTGATATTTTTTACAAGGAGTATTTCTAATTTAAATACCTAGAATATCCCATGTAAGTTCATGTGGTGATTTAGGGGTGTCTGACTAAAAAAAACCCAAAATATTTTGAGGTCTAGTTAATTTTACTAAGGGCAAGATCACTGGTGTTCTGTAAATAATTTAGCTGTATGCTAAATAAAATGGAATAGAACATAATTTTATTTATACATTCACTTCCCTTCCTTGGATGGATTTTTTGGAGCTAAACAATGCTATTCAGGTATAAGAAAATAGAATTACAAACTGTAAAACAAGGCTGAGTGTTTTCAACATTTCCAATTCTCATGTTGGAAATAGAGGTTGTTTTCCAGCTTTTTAGAAAGGTTGTTATGTTCCTGGTGTTCCAAATCTTCCTTTAACTGCAGCCAGCACTGAGGAAACTGGTTAAGGTCTATTTATTCCACATTTGTAGGTCCCTTTTGTTTTAAATGCCTAACTCTAAAGTTAGTTGTCAGAGCTTATTATGGACTTACGCCAGGAGTGAGATCTTCCTTATTTTGCTAATCAGCTTCCTCCATATCTGCATGCTCATTTTCTGATATCTGATGAGGCGACAAGGTCATTGGACGTACAAGTACTTATTTAAAAACCGACATGAGAGTGAGATAGAGGTTAGTTGGGTCTATCAGAGCTGTCAATCAATTAATGAAAATTATTGAGCAAGGACACCGTGGGGGAAGTGAACAGAAGGAATGAAAATGACCATGGAGATGCAACATAGGGAAAATGACAGAACTGACTAAATGTGCTCACGTGAGGACTAAAACCAGACATGCTCGCATGGCAAATGAAAGACAGCACTGGGAGACGCTTGGGCCAGAATATTTGCCATTATATGGACCAAAAGACTGACAGATTACTTCAGCCTTTTGTCCAAAAGCACATTGAAAGCAGCATTTGCTAAGTAGAGAATAAAGTTGAGCGGTCCCCCGTGCACTCTGAATGGCTTTTGTTAAGGTTCTCCAGACTTAACTGCAAATTTGTAGCATGTAAAAAAAAATAAATAAAAAAATGAAATGTCTAGGGCTAGGCTAGAGTTTGCTGCTATGGTGTGGAATTTGAAATTAGTCAAGGGGGTATAGGACAGATTCCTACCTGTAAATAAACGACGGATATAAATAGCAAAATAGGGCAGCACTGACAGAGCCTCACAAAAGCTCACTTAAAAGCTGCACTATCACTACAGTACACGGTGTACTGGCACAAGACAAGAGTATACTGTTTATCAGTACAAAAAAGAAATAATTTATAACTTGATCCTTGGGGGGAAAATGGAGAAATAAAAAATAGACAAAAAAAAAAAAAAGAAACAAGAGAGGAGAAAAATTGCCAATATGTTTGTGTGAATGAAAGATAGTGAGGGGAAAAATGAAAAGAGAGCGAAGTCAGAAGCAGGGAGATACTGACACCAAATCTCTGCAAAGCGTTCAAAATTCTCCAGCTGCCACGCTTTTAATTTGCTACCATTCTAATTAAAATGCAAATTAAATTTATAATTAGCATCAGCGCTTTCTAAAGAAACCTCCTTGTGTGCAGCACAAACATATGGGACGATGGTATAGTGTAAAGTTTGTAAAAACAGAAGGAGAGACACAAATGGAAGGACAGAAATGTTGCTACCAAATAAGTTGCTGAGTAGGAGGGGGTAGGGGAGAAAATGGGGAGACACAGTGGATTTTAAGGGATGGAACTGGGTAAGTGTCCCAGAGTAACAAAGAGATTGCTGAATATGAAAGATCTGTCCGGGAGTTACTTTTTGTTGAATCAGGTGTCAGAGGTCATGCTGCATGTCATTGGTGTTGTATAGAGCATGCCAAAAAGGCATAAAGGGTCACAGCTTCTAATCAAAAAGTCTATGACCAAAAATGAACCGCTGCTTGCTTCCAGATAATTAATTTAAAAATTGATGGGAAACAAAGTACTAAAATCACATCATGATTTGAGCACATATACCATTTTAAAGCTTGCCACTTCCCATGTGAGAATCCCACCAGAAAAACTTGACTCAATGGCATGGAACTTGAAGTATTTCTGCCTTAATTTATCTATGTAAATCTGGTAAAATTTCATTTTGTTCTGTTTATTTTTAAAATTAATTTTATTTTCTAGCTGATGTGGCATAAAAGTTAGGAACAATCAGAAGACACTCAAACCCTCTGATGTCAAAATGAGTCATTCCAGTTAAATCCATGTCAGCATTTCCATAACTGAGTGTTAGTGGGGGAGCCCAGTTGTGTTCATTTCTATTTGCATTTGTCTCTTTAAGATCCATGTGTAAAAGCCTGCACAGTGAATCCCCCTGCAACACCCAATCAAAGAGAAAAATAGTGTCATGTGAGAGACCAGACACATCACCACTGAGACACTGTCCCAAATTAAAACGTTAATTAGAACAAACTGTGGCATACACACTCTAGGTTGTTTGTTTGTTTGTTTGTTTGTTTGGGGTGTTTGTTTTTGATTATTTCTTTGGTGACTATCATTATTATTATTATTATTCCATTTGCAGAAAGCTTGTGGCTATTTCATGAGCAGCAAAAGCAGCTGCATTAATCTGATAAATGATTTGTTGCAAATTTTTTCCTTCATCTCTTCTGAGACTGCAGTTGGGTGCTGGTGCTTTTCTGTTGCCACTTTCACTGGATATTAAGCAGCTAATGTGGTATTAAAGGTTTGATAAAACTACTAAGGACAAAATTGGCTTCATTATAAGAGTGCTTGGTTTTAGGGGTGTCTTTGAGTTCTCAGGGGAAGGGAGGGGAATAAACCAACTCTGATCTCCAAAGCAGTAATTTATTTATTTTTCACTAAGGACCCTTGCAAAAGCTTGAGTGCTTTTAATATTCTGGGAACTTGCCTTTCTTTATTAGCCAGGCTCTCCATCAGATAGTTTAAAATCTGAATGTAACAGGAATGAATATTTCATAGTTCTGTGTTAAACTGTTACAGAAATAATGTAAAGCAGGATTGTAGGAATATTTTTATAAGTAATAAAGTCAATTAAAAATGATAAGCCTATAATATAGTCATTGTGATAGTACCAAAATTCATTTTGCATATGCTGTCTTGGGCATGCAGACAAATAGTAACAATTTTTGCTGTCAGATTTCAGAGCAGAATTAGAATTTTAACGTGTTTAGTTTATTTTTAGGGAGGATGAGAAGGGAGCTCTTGGCTCCACTGGCCAAGCTGGTGCATGCTGGCAGTGGTCTGTTGGCATTAGTGCACTGAGTTTTGGTAGATCTTAGACTCTTTATTTTTTAATAAATATTAAGCAACCACACACTATCCCACTTGTTTTAATCAATATTTAATACCATATTTAATAATAAGTAAACCTGTAATGTCAATTAAAGTAAAGCTTTGTTCTGCAATGTAACTTACATCCTGTGAGCAAACACACCCCAGCTCCGTGCTTTACTCACCATCAGTTCAATTTCTGGAAGTTCTAAACACTTGCAACTCAAACTGATTTCACCCAAAGTCTTATTGATTAACTTTGAAAATGTGTCCATCTGGATGATATCGTTATGTCCTCTTCCATGTCAACATATGCCTATCAAAAGTGCTAAGAAATTGCCATCAACTGAAATAAGGAGGAGGGCAGTGTGTAGAATAGTGATGAGAAAGAATCCATCAACATTGGGATGAAGTTTCTGGGAGAAAAACTTATTTGGGGCCTTATGGATCGCATTGAATATATGGAAATGTGAACATGTTGTAAATACAGATCGTCTTCAGCCTGTTTTTAAGAAATAAAATTGGACAAATCTGTGCCACTGTGCAATTTATTTTGGTGGTATTTGATATATGTATTGCCATTGCAATAGTTCTGGAGAATGCATCCTTTATTCCTACTGCTGGTACTCTGTGTAGCCCAAATGACAGAAGGAAAGCTGCTTGTGAAGGAAGTTGAAGTTAAATATTCTATAGATATTGCAGATTTGGCTAAAGTGGGTTTCTCTGAGCATGGGACTTGAAGTCACAGTAGTAAGCCCTTGCCCTTTAAGTTAAATATAAGCAATTATTTGAGAAACTTAGCAGCAAAATTTATCTTACCACAAAAGTAAGATAAAGGTTGGAAGGTCCTTCCAACCAAAACCATTCTATGAAAATTTCCTCTAATTCTATGATCACTAGAGATGGGTTAAGACCTGTAGAGAGAAACACTGCATACATAAGAGGAGATCCGTGCAAATACTTTTTTTGACATTTTGAGGCTCTACCTTCACATAAGGGGAATCCAAGACAACATTTCAGCAATTATGCAAAATTATTAAACAAAAACCTACCTTTTGGGATGAACTTTGGCCCATATTGTACAGCTTTGCAAACAGGCTTTAAAAATAATTCATTGGTCTTATAAAAACTGACAACACGAGATCGAATTGTTTCCTGACAGCAAAATAATTCTCCTAGCACCATGATTTGGGCACCATTGTCTTCTGCACAGAATCCAAGTTCCGGATATTTGAGAAGGGAGGCAATGAGCCTAAATAAAGTCTTCTGTTGGAGAGACAAAGAGTGAAAAACAAAAAGGCATAAAAGGGTTGCTTTGTGTAATTTTTAATTGTTGTCCTTTTCTTATTCAGTAAATGAAGTCACCTTTGTAGTGGTTTCATGAACCGCTGGGTAATCAAAATTATTATGCTGCCACCTGTTGTCCGTTAATTATTCTGAGAAGATACTCATAAATCATAACACTGGACAATAAATCAAACTGTCAGGGCCCAGGTCAAAGGTTATGCATGAAAAGTTATAGGTCACCAACAGGGTGTGAAAGATCAGGGTTGTGGAGCATCACTCATTGTCAAGTAACGTTGGGAGAAGTGCCACTGGAACAAAAGAAAAACTAAAGTACAGAAGAATTCAGGCCCAAAGATAGGCTCCAGGCTCATGCACAAAAGGAATCAAATTGACATGTCATTACACTGCAGATCTGACAACCAGCAAGATTGTCTGGCAATGCCCTGACTCAAATACTTTTGTCTCGACTGATCCTTGTTGTGAGCCAAGGCTCCCTTTGAAACGTTTCGTGTGTCTGGGCCAGATTCTGCTCCTGCAAGAAGTCAATGAGTGTCTTGGCCTCTGTGTATTTGGAATTTAAAGCAGTGTTAACTTTTTTTTTTTTTTTTTCAGTTGTTGAAGAAGCATGAGAGAGTCTGTATTTGCCAGGGCTAAAATTCATGAGCTTCTTTTCAAGTCTGAGTGATTTGGTTTATCCTGTTTGAGATGAATTATTTCCTAGCAGAAGAGTAAGTCCAAAATTCCAAAGGAGTTCTTATTCCAGCCTGCAGTCAGGCCTGTGTACCTCTCTGGAAAGGCACAGTTAGGTGGGCTGTATCCACCTTTCCTGAAGTCCATGGCTTCACACTGGTTCTGTTGCTGTCTCAAGGGAAGGGTAATGCCAGGGTCACCTCTCCTGCTGGACTGTGCCCATGTCAGGAGTCTGGCTTTCTGAGAAGAGCTAAAGGAACATGCACCATCTGATGTAGCTCCCCTCAACTCATCCTTTTCTTGCCCTTTCTTACACTCCAGACTGGCTTATTCTGGAATTCCCTCCATTCCCTGTGTTAGGGATAGCATAGGTGCACCTTGGAATGAAGTGGCAGAGATTAAGCTCTTGCTCTGCACCTTCTCTCCCTTCCCCTCAGGTTTGAGCAGGTGCTTGCAGTTCCTAGATCCATCAGCCTACCTGTGCTCATCCCAGAATTGCCTGCAGCAGGAGGAGAGTACAAGGAGAGGTGGGATGGGGCTGTGAAGTTTGGGTTGGTGTGTGCTTCCCGAGTTCCAGGTGTGGGATTCAGGCCTTCCTGGGTGGATGGTGTTACTGGAGGACTTGGAATTGGATTCTGGAACAATGGGTGAGTTCAGTCCTTTGTTTTTTTGGGGTTTTTTTCCACTAAAAGTGTAAGGTTTTGTCAAATGTTTGTAGAATTTCCTCGTGCTCTGGAGGTGTGCTCTGTGGTTTGTGTTTGCTTGTAAAGACTTCAGCTTCCTTTCATATCCTGTATATATTGAAATGCAAGTGTTTGAAATAGATTACTTGAAAGCAAATATGCACTGACAGGCCATCACTGATTTAAAACCTGGTTAGAGGTAAATTGTTTCTGATGTGAAAAATGTCACTTTAGGAAAAAAAAAATAAAATAATTATAAAAAGCCAAGATAAAATGCCACCCAGTAACAAAAAGGCTGCTGGAAACAGCTCTGATGTACCAGCAGTGTGATGTGCTCTGCTGCCTGCTGTTTGAGTTCACTTCTTGTCAGGATCATCTGCTGTAGGATTTTTGGCTAATGGGAAGGCAACTTTAATTTTAGAACATGAAATATTTTCAGGAAGTGTTATGATTTGGGTTTGCTTCAGTGGAATGGGTTTCTCACACACATAACCTGGATTTTGAAGTGTTATTAAAGTAAAAGTTAATTCAAGCCCAACAATAGTGTTTGTTTCAGCATTGACTTGATCTCCCTACATCAAACCTGGATGAATTTCTTCCTTGTCATTTTGAGGAGGTTATTGAAGAATTGAGACATGGTTCTTGCCTAAGTACAGAAAAACTTGCTTGTAAATTAGAAGCAATTGAGGTTTTGATTAGATCTGTTCATTTCCCTGTGGTCCTGGTTCCTGAGCATTTGCGTAAGTGGAGTTCAAAGAAATGGCCATAAGCAGTAATTTCTTTTCCTTAAATTTTTAAAGCCTTTTAGAAAGATGCAGAATCCATTGATGATGAATAAATTTACGATGTAGAACTTCAGAACTATTGAAATCACCTGGGGCTCTGCCTTTGTGTTTCACCCTGGATTTTTATTTGTGGGCAAGATTAAATTAATATATTCAAAAATATTGTACAAGGAGCAACTTTTTTTTGCCTTTTGCGAGACAGAAGAAGCTTGAATTCATGAAGGCCACTAGAAATGGTGTTGTTGGTTTCATACTGGGTGCACTGGTGGATAGTACCAAACTCTGGAAGGAAACTTTATTTTTAGTGAAGGGAGATTCTGTTCAGAGAAACAGAGGCCTGTGATTTTACAGTAAATATCACAATTCAGACTTGAACTATTTAATTGCTTGGTACCTGCCATGGACTCTATGAGGAACAACTAATGTAGTGTATCAACCAGCAAGTTTATTTGAATATCTGTAATTAAATTGTTAAAACCTACGATGTGCTTATAGATACCCCCCAAAAAGGGATATTGGTTAATGCTAAATATATTCTCTATATCAGTTCTACTAATTATTTTAATGTCTTGAAGAACCAAGCACTGTATATATCTACCCAAAATTGACATGTCAGCTGCCAGGGAGCATGAGTTGCCAATGTCTTGCAACTTTCATACTTGACAGTCATTCTTGATTTCCTGGTGATCATCATTGAATAAAATGAGGGCCCAGCTGTGGAAGTTCCCTCCAAGCCTAATTGTTATAACAGCACATGTAATATCCACTAAATAATCTCCCCATCTTCTAATGAGTGGAAACAACAACGAAAGGTTAGGTGATTCTTCTTGTTTTATCATTTTGGCAGGCTCCTGAATATCATTTAATGAAATTTCCTATGCCTGTGAGATATTGATGCAATGCAGGAAAACAGCCAGTGAATTTGTAACATTTATAGGAGCTCAGCTCTCTGCTGGTGGGCTGCAGACAAACTTCCAGGCAGCTTTTGGGAGGAGAGAATGCAACCCCATAGTGGAGAGTCTCAAAGAGCTCAGAGCAGACCCCAAAATGTGGGCAGCACATCAGGCACATGGGGATTTGTTGAGCCCCTGATGCAGCTGACAGCATCCCAGTGGCGCCTCTCAGCCTGTGAACCTCTCCACACTTGGATTTCCCAGGGTGCACAGGACCACAAAATAAACCCTACAATTATTCTCTGTATCTTTTGGTTTTGAGCAATTATCATATGAATGTGTGAACTCTGTGCACAGAATGAGAAAGCTGAGTGCTGGTCTGTGGTCATCAAAATAGTTATGAACTTTCTATTCCAAAAGTGTTGATTTTGCTTCTTGCCTGTTATAGGGATTTTTTTTCTCCTAATTCTTACAGATTTTTTTTTTTTTAAAAACTTTCATTGCTTGTAATGAACAATTTAGCCATCTACTCTACTCTCATTTCACATAAAAGCAATTTCTGGCAATTCAGTGAAGGTCAATGAATAATACCCAATGCTTTGATATGAAACACTTAAGGACATCAGTACCTTGACCCCAGAATTTTTGCAGATTCAGGCTATAAGTGCTCAAGTAGTGTTCCCATGACACTTGGACTCGGTCAGAAAAACAAAACTATACTTTGGATTAGTTGTATCATTTTTTTGGTAAGATGTGTGATCAAAAGGGATTGAAATTAAAACTTTGCAAAAGTTGTTAGCAAAATGACATTTAATTTTGATAGAGAGGCAATGAGGCAGAACATTTTGCATGTTTGCAAAATAAGTTCCATTTTGATGCGTTTGGCATTACTGATTATATTAATTAACTTAACAGCAAGTGTGAAGATTATTTATGATGCATTAAAAATGATTGGATCTTAATTGCTTCCCTGTAAGAACAAGGAAGTTGAATTTCAGGTTGTGGAGAGCTCCATGGTTAGTCTTCTCAGTGACTTTTAACTGGTGTGCTTTAAAAGCAAAGTAATTGGAATAAAACTAACCCACACTATTGGAAGTGGTGACTGTTTGTGCTTGAGCAGTTTAGGCTGATGACAGTAATTTGGTTTGTTCTGCTAAATCTCTTACTTCATTAAGACCTCATTTTTTAAAGATCCACACCTGATTTCCAGAATTATTTGAGTAGGGAAGATCTTGCAATCAGAGTCAAGAAACCGGTTCTTTCAGGGGGATCAGCACCACTCAGGTACGAGCAGTGAATGCAATTTGTGGGAATTCGACTCTGCATCAAAATGTTAATGAACTCAGTTTCTGTAATAGTGTGTTTACCTTTACATAATAAACTTCTGTGTAAGATGCAGCTTTTCCATGTTCTATTATAGCATCTGTTACATCAAGGTGGAAGTACTCCCTTTTTACATATTAAAAATTACTTAATTTTGTTTCCCGCTCTTTTAATGAAAATTTACTTCTTCACCTGACATGAAGCAGATGCTGTCTCAGACTTAAAGTGACAGAGATCAGTATCCAAAGTAGTGGCTTGACACACAGAGGTGCTTCAGATGGTGATTATTATAAGCAAAAAAAGCAGGTTTGTTGATACCTTTTTATCCTTAATATATTTAAAATTGCATAGTTGATAGCATAGTTGCTATGAGAGCATGTGTAATATCTGTTTGATAAGTGTCTTCTCACACCCTGAGGTCTTTTATAGGCAATTTGCATTCCACAATGAGAGAAATCAGCTGGAGAGGGTTTATTGTTTTGTATAATAGAAAGGAGTGTGAAAATATTCCAGCCTTGCAGATGGTGTTGCTCGTTAGCCCTGAACATACACATGCAGAAATATTGTTTCCCCTTAAAAAATAGGGTCTCCTCATCTTTCTTTCTTACAATGTATTTATAAAGGAGAATTCATAGTTTGGTTGTATTGGGATCATTAGTTGATCTTGAAAGGAAAAGTGATGGGATAAAGTCTTTCTTTGAACTTTGATGTGCTGGGTGGTTTAGAGATGACAGAAAGCAAATGCTTCTTTTCTTCTCTGTTGTCTGAATAGAGAGTCCTAGATCTTGCTATAGACATCTGCTTTTCTAAAAAGTGAAAGGATAAATCTCAACTTTTTCCCATAGCAGCAAAGGAAATCTGATTTGAGAAAACTTTGAACATACAGAGAGAGGTGGATTGATGAAACTGTTTAAAATCTGGCGAACATAAAACTTTCAAGGGTGCCAGAAATTTGAAAATGGTGAATGTGTCTCAAGAGAATCAAAGACCATATGAACTCTCTCCCTCTCTCTGGTGTTCTCAGGGTTTGTGAGGAGGAAGGATTCCTTTTGGCTTTCATGCCCTGTGGTTTAGATCCTAAAAATTGTATTTTGCTGAAGTTGGAGCCTGAAATATGACTTTCACTGCTCTTGCAGCAGCAGCCAGGAAAGACATGGAAAGTGCTTTGCCTTAGCAGTGGAGGATGCCATACTGGGGAAACACTCCTGTGTCCAAAGTCATATGAACCCAAGATTAAAACTCCTGACCTCTACTATGGAAGAAGAAAGTTACCAACCTCCTAAATGTTAGGGCCAGCTGAAAGGTGTTTCAGCTGTTTTAGAGGAATTTCACTTGAAAGTTTTACATAAATCCAAATACTCTGGTGTTGCAGGAAGCTGCAGCCAAAGGGGACTTTAATTTTCTGGTGCTTTCTGTTTTGTATGGCACTTGAAATACTGCAAGACCAATTGCTTTCTTGTACTGTACCAATGCCTAAGATTTTTGCCCAAGGTATTAATTATTCCTGGACATTGCACGTGGCAAAACAGTCACATAAAATGAGAAAAATTGAGGATGTTTGATTAAATTACTCCCAGTTACGCAGTTGTTTTCATATTGTTATGATAATTGATGGTATTCAGAACATAACCCAGGTTCACAGTACTGTCATTTGCAAATCTGGTCCCAAGTCTGTGCTCATAAAAAGTGTCCTGGGGAATCTCTCCAGGACTGAGAATGGCCATAATCTCTTTATGCTGCTGTATCTCTGACCCTTTCTCCTTATTCAATGAAAAGGAGTTTTTGCAGATATGGGTGCACATATCTGTAAATTCCACACTCAGTAATTGGAGGGGGACAGATATGGTAGGAATAAGCATAATAAAAGAACTGAGAGAAAGAATCTTCCTTTCTTCATGGCCCTCCAGGTCTAAAGTGTGCTCTGTTGAATATCACCTACTTGTCAAAACCTGCCATAACACGAGGAATTAAAAGGAATCTGTCTTGCAGTATGTGCAAATTGAAATGAGATACAGATTTCTAGAGGAGGTAAGAAGAGGGGAAACTCCAAATGGTGGTGCCCTTATTAAATTTAGACATTGAAGAAACAATATTACAAAAATACAGCCACTCAGTATTAATTGCATTATAACGTTGTCTGAAATACAGACTTATTTTGAAAACAGTGGCAAGAAGTACCATATGTGACTCCCAGATACATCCCAGAATTGTGCATATAGTTATCTAATTGGTCTCTTTTGTGAAACTTCACTTGATGGGTGGTGCTGTGAATTGTTTATGTCAATTAAGTGCAGCTTGCCAGAAGACTCCAGTCTAGAGGGCATCAAATACTTACAGTGTAGAAATAAAAAATGCTGCTCTTGTGAGAGGCTTTTGGCCTTTGGTTATAACTATCAAACCATCTCTTTTCTTATTTCCAATGCTTTACATGATGCCAATAACGTTATACAAGGCACAAGGTCTCGTGGAAGGCACCCTGCCCATGGTAAGGGAGTTGGAATCAGATGATCCTTAAGGTCGCTTTCAACCCAAATCATTCAGTGATTCTGAGTTCCACATCCTTTCTAAAACTCAGCTTTCTATATTTTGGAATTGCTTTTTGTAGTGTCTGTATCCATCCCCTTTCCCTGTTTGTACCCATGCTTTTATTTGTTTTTATCCATGGGCAAATCTCTTCTGGATGGCTGTTTTTGGATGTGATAAGTTCATGTTATTCGCTGGAGTTTTAGCATATTAAGTTAGCATTTGTTGATTAGTGCTTCAGAAATAACTCTGTAGTTGAAAGAGCCTCTGTATAAATTTAATTTCTTTTCTGGCTTTTGACACTCTGAATAAAAGCACTGTAAGAAAATATGGAAAACTCTTAGTACCTAATACTTGTAAAATTTTTAACTCTACAGAAAGCCATAAAGTCTTCATAGTTCAGGTCTGAGGTGACAGTGCTGTATGGGAGAAATGACTCCATTTCATGGTGTGCCTGGCTTTCCTATAGATATCTGCCTTATTTCAGTGGAGGAAGCAGGAGGTGGAGCAAGGTGGGCTTAAATCTGTTCTCAAATAGCTGCTCCAGTTGTATATTCCTATAGAAAAGTCACTCTGCTTAATAACCTCCAATGGCTGGTGGTTCATCAAGATATTGATTTTAAAGCTCTATTGATTGTTTATAAAACACTGCACAGCCACTTTCCAAGCTATTTAAGTGATTTGTTTGTCCCATATATTTTACAATGATGAGACTATTGGAAATCCCTGTGCAGATTCGCTCAGACCATTACACATTATTAGTTTTCTCTTGCAGAATTGCCCCTCCTCCAGGGATTCTGAATGTGAAGTACCTTGCTCTTGCAAGGTCTTATACGGGGTGTTTGTTTTATATATGCTCATAACAGGATAATTATATTGCTACCTGAAATGCTTTGGCTTGTGTGCAGGAGGAGGCTCTGTGTAACAGTGATTGATAGTTTGAGCTTAAAAATTGTTATGGTGCATTAAAAGTATACTAATGTTTATTACTTTTTACAAGGCTACAGACATTTAGATTACAGGCCAGGCTTCCAGAGCTATCACAGGTCTTCAGATTGAAGCAAATTGAATGGGTGCTCATCCTCCTACCACGTGTCTTCTTACTGTGTGGAATGCCCAGTTTAAGAGGCAGCTTATTTTTTTTTATTTAATTTGATAGCCAACAGTAAGTTAAAAGCATAAAAATAAAGGAAGGAAGTCTCTACAGATCAAGTTCTAAAAATAATTGTATAGGGATTTTTAAAACTTTCTAAATCTCAGTGTTCAAAGCGATTAGGCAGCTTTGGAAGCTTGTGAGTCAGGATTCCTCCCTCCCCCGATGCTGGCATCAAAAGCAGGACAGACTTTAGTTTTCCACAGTTGCTTTTGGCATTTTGTTTTAGGGTTGTTTTTAGATTTTTGATATATTCAGGTCATCCTTCAAAACTTTTTTCTTCTGTAATTCTGAATGACAGCTGACGTGCTACTCTATTCAGATGAGAAAAAGTTTTGAGAGTAGGTGGTGCTGGGCACATGTGTGCCCAGGGAATTGCAGAGCCTTCTATGGATCCTGGAATAATGAATTAAGCTAATGAACCTGGCTGATGACTGATTGATTGTGTGAAAATGACATCAGATATCGAGACAAATGAAATAAGTTCTTTTGCAGTAAGTAAGCAAACTCTCCTTTACACAAAGTAATCCCTTTCTGTCACTATTGTGTTCAGACTCCACACTCCTTCTCGGTCTGATTGTGTTCCACAGAATAGTTCAAAAGCTGATTTTTATTTTTTTACCGTGCTCTTTCATTGCCATAAACCCCAATGTTTGTCTGGTGAAAATAGAATCATTTCCTTGCAAACTTCCAGCAGTGAATGCGATATATGTGGCACTTTATAATACTTCCACATTCCAGAGTCCTCACTATCTGCAGGTGAGACCTGTGGGATACACTTCAGAAAAGTTACATAAACAACTCTGAACCCTTGGCTGAGAAAATGTATACTTTGAACATGTTGAAACTATCCATATTAAGTCAGTTTAGCACTTTGATTAAAGAGTTTAATCAATCACCATCCTAAGCTGTTTATTAATCACTTTATCAAGCAGTTGATGCATTGCTGGTTTTAATAGAATCCATTTATTTTGATTTCTACCTACTTCATCTTTCCAAAGGGCTTTCTGAATCAGCTGTGATAAAAAAAGGAGGGGAAAAAAAAAAAAAAAAAAAGGGTTGGTTGCATCTAAACACTGGAAGGTAAGAGCCCAGACCTCCCTTGCACATACTTCATTATCAACATTCTGCACCGACTTGGCCAATTTATTAAGGGTAAAAAAAAACCATCCCTGCTTGGAGTGAGTCTTTTGGTGAACCACACGGTTTAGCTCAGATAAACAGAGGCCATTCGTTTGCTTTCACACCTGACAACCTCATGATATACGATCCTAATAAGATTAATCTCCTCCCTCCCCCCATACACACACACACACTTTTGTTTTGTTTAGTGGCCTGACTTGGTGATCTTCTCTCATTCCCCTCATTGGGCACTTTTAATGCCTTTGGTTTCGGTTGGTGGTTAGAATAAAACAAACAAACAATCAATCCCCCACCCCACTCCCGAGGCCTTTCTCATTCCAGGGGAACAAGATTAATATAACAAGAGATATAAAGTAAGCAAGGGAACACTTACAAATGTTACAAAGCAGAATGGGCATAGAACAAATTCTTCTTTTATGCAATTTGCCTTGAAAAGCATTAAACACATGGGGAATCTGTGCCATCAAATCCATGCTTTGTAAATGGTGAGGAGGGAAAACAAGACTTGTACAAACAAAAGCATCAAATGAGAAATCCACAACTTGGGCCACAGCTGACTTTGGTTTTACTGCTTTTTATGAGGTTTCACTTAACTCTCTGGCCATGCCTGATCTCTGGACTTTGGAAATCTTGGGGAAAGTAATCCAAGTTTGGCCTGATTTGCCTTCAGTAACAAACACTGATGCATGGCTTTGAAATATGACATACATTAGCACCTACACAAACCTTCTATTTTGAGCACATTCCAGTTTTATCAGCAATATGCTTCATGCTATGTCACCAAACCCAAAAGATTTCTTCTTAATTTTGTCCAGTAAAGCTGGTGGGGTTCCTTAGGAGTGTGAATTCTTTGGCAGGAGTGTAAAAATACACATCTCATTTAAAGTTCTGCCGTCTCATGTCCCATACTTGATATGATGCAGCAGAAAGATCCCACAGTCAAAACTCTAATAATACATTTTAGCATGTTAAACTCCTGTGCAAATTCTGTCAGACATGCATTATTAATATGGCCTAACTATGTTAATTGAATATTCTTTCAGTGTGAGAGCAAGTCTTCCTCCTCTAAAGGAGCTGGTAATGCACACTTCATACATGTACAGACATGATTACACAGTGGGCTGTTACTACCCTAGTTAGGAGTTGTGGGAACTTAAATATCTTAGAAAAGCAGGATTTCAGTGGAACCAGAAAACCAGATCCAGTCCTGTGGAACTCAGTGGAAGCACTGTAATTATGGGACATGGGTGATTGGGAATTTCCTACTGTAATGTGGTGTAATAGGCACTGCTGATTTTTTTTTTTTTCCATATGTATTTGTTTCATGGTGAAGGTGTTGCTAAGAATGTCTGATTTAAAGTATATTTAAAGTAATGTCATTAAGTATAAATTACCAGTGGTATTCTGGAAGCTGACTTGTGGCAGCTCAGTTCTATCCCAGGATCCAACTGGATATCGAGTGAGGCAGCGTGGTCACCGAGCTGCCATGCAGCACTTCCAGAAATATTAATTACGGTTGTAAACAGGGCTGCAAAATTAGGGATATTGCATCCTCCGTGGGCATTGGATCGGCAGCCCAGCTGTGAAAATCACTTCCAGTCAGCTATCAATTGAGATGGAATGGCCATACAGCTGAATTGCAGTGTTTCCAAAAATGTTAATTAAGAACGGGATGCTGCTGCGAAGCGGCAGCTTTGTGGCCCTTTTGAAGCTCTATTGCACTTGCTGGAAGTGCTCTGGCATTGCACCACTAAAGCTAGGAGCCCTCTTCCTCCTTGCATCACCCACCAAAACAGAATTCCTAGTTAAATCAGATCTTTTTCAGGGCCTGAATCAGCAGTTCAGACATTAATCTTGATGCCATAAATTCCTTTCCTTATTCCCCCCCACTTTCTATGTCTGCTTAACTGCATGCAGCTCCTACACTGAGAAATTAGGAGTTGTTTAAGGCCTGAATTGGATCACTGAGACTTTATCCTAGGTTTGCTCCTGATTTTGTACCTAGTTCTTCAGTACAGCCCACTGATAAGGATGGCTTCTTTAGGTGACTCTATTGAATTAAAGCACCTAACTGCTGATATTGGGGTGCAGAAGAATAGCACAATAGTTTAAATCTTTTCTTTAATAGGAAGCAGTGCAGCAGAGCTGCCTGTTCACACTGATACTCAATTCTTGGGCAAGAGAGTGATTTATCTCACTGCATTTTTTTAAATAGAGTCTAGTTAATAAACTAAGGCATTTTTAATTGAACATGCTAACCATAGAAAACATATAGATGTACACTCAAATGTATTTGTAAACAAATACAGATATTTGGATAATTTATTAATGAATTTGTTGAAGTACAGATGAGACTTCTGTGTTTCAAATATGACCTGCCAAGTACAGCAGCTACTCTGAAAACACTTCAGCAATTCATGAATTTCACCTAATGCACTTGAGGATGTGTTCCTATTTATGGATAGACAGTATGTATACTATTTCTCACTATGTATTCATTAAGAATATTCTAAAGATCATATGTGGAAATTGCAGCTAAGGCAGGACTGCATTTTAAAGGTTTTATGCTTATATTTTTCTGGATATCATCACTTCAATATCAAAATCTTGAAGTTCAGTGTAGTGAGAACATGGCCTGTTCTACCTGTTGTATTCCTAATTTTATCAGTTTGGCTCCAAAGAATTAGCACAAATATTTGACTTTCACTAAGAATCAAAATAAAAACAAGAAGGCTAAATAGCCACCGAAATCCTGGCATGAAAGGGAGGGAAAAAAAAGACATTTTCCACCATTTATTCTGATCAGAAAAGAGTATGTCAATGAACCTTTGGGGAATGTCATTAGATGAGATTTTCCTGAAAAATTGCTGATAGTTCCAGTTGAATGCAGCCAGAATAAGCCAATTTTAAGATCTCTGGGGTGGTATAGGATTACGGATTTTTTATTTTTTTTTGTCTTGCCCTTTTCACTTTTGGACAGACTGTACGTAAATTCTTTGCTCAAGTCTATATGCAACAGATGGTAACAGCAGAAATAACTGCTTGGTGTTAGGTTTTAAACTGGTGCTTAAATGGGTTTGTGGAAGAAAGTGTTGAAACAATGGGATAATTTTACTTAATGAGATCGTTTTTATAAGGAAGAAGTCAGTCATTTAGAGCTGAGCTGCAGGAAAATCTGCACCATCAGCGGGTCTGTGGGAACGAGGCATGGGCATGCTTACAGGCTGGGGTAAATGCTAAATATTTAAACTAGTTTAGACCATGTTTCCTGCTCTGAATTTGTGTGGGCCCTGGAGGATGTGGGGACAGGGAGCACAGCTCAGCCCCCATAAGGACACGTCCTGGTGGCTCTGCCCCTCTCACTGGTGGTGCCCTGGTGAATATTTGGAGAAGTCCTGTGAAAGAAACCAAAGCTGCAGCAAACCAGCATTTCCAGAGTATAAACAATACCTGGAGAAATAAAGCCAAACCTCTGAGAGTGAAAGGAGACAAATAAGAAATTTTTATTGCCTTCCCTTTGTTTTGTTGCAATGATTAAGAAAAAAAGGGCAGCATTAGTGACTCATTTGAAAGTGGCAGAAGAGGAATTGGTGTGCATGTCCTGGAGCTTAAAAACTTGATATTTTCAATTCTTCCCTTGTTTTTCACACCAGTGCCTGCTGGCACATCCTGAAGAGCACCCATGAGGTGATGGCCAAGCCTGAGCTTTGGTACACCAATTAATTCCCTTCCCAGTAGCTCATACAGATGAAATTCAAGCTGCAAGGAGGACAAAGCAGATAATAAATTTTCAGATAAAGTTCCAGTAAACACCACGGTCACAAAAAAAGTGGTGGTGATGGTTCACTGGTGGTCTACAGAGACAGCCACTTGCTTTGAAAGAATTGTTTCAAAAGACAGTTTATTTTGCAAGTGGTAATATACAGCCCTAAATACAGCTTCTCTTATCTGTATGTGCTTTTGCACATTCAGATACTGTGTGTCATATTTTGCTCCACATATAGTGAGAATTGCACAAATCACACCCACGTACCTTCCAAAGGGAAATGAAAGCTTTTGGATATAACAATACAGGTAATTTTCTTCTTAAATGCCAGCTTGTTCTGAAATAACACTGGGCTCACAAAGAAGTTTCAGCATGGAGAGTATTTTTCAGTGCTAACTATTGTTGATAATTATTCCATTCATCACTAATTATTGGCTGTATTATTATTAAAGATTGCTTGTAATTATTATATTAGATAGAATCAGTGAGAAAGCAATGTACATCAAAAAGTTTACCATCCTGAACAAGTGACTTGTTTGGCTTCAAGTGGTTACTTGTCTTTACTTCTGTTGATGTTTTTGAATTAAGAACTGTACAAGATGATTGGAGCAAAATTGAAGAATTATTTTCAGCTTGGGGAAAAAAAAAAAAAAAGACACCAAACAAAACTCCAGACCCTCAGGAAGGAGCAGAGTAGGGTTGTGTAGCCACAATCTGAAAGAGTTCATCATCATGAAAGACAAATTCAGAATAGAATTAGTCAAAACATAATTTGGAAGGATAATTTTGTTTGTTAATCACCCAAATTTGCAAATTCTTTGACATGTAATTTTTTTTTTAAATGTATAATTAAAAAGGAAAAATATAATTAAAATTTCAAAAATTGCAGGGGGAAAGAGATCACTTTTACAGAAGTTCCACCCACATGCTTTTCTCAGCAGGGCACTACAACGTCTTAACAAGTAAAGTGCAAGATGGAAACATGACATCATTAGGACAGTCTAATTAGCCTGTAATTTGTCCCAGAAAGGTATCTGGTTACCAACTAATTGATGTAAACTGATTAACCCTTTCTCTAGCATCCCATTCGCCACTTTTTTTTCACTTCCATAGAATCTGGTAAGGGTCAGGACTCTGTTGTGCTACACACTGTGCAAACACAAATCAAAAAGACAATCCACACCCCAAAGAGCTTAAACTTACGTGTTGGAGGGGAGGTGATACCTGCACACAAAAAGGATTTAGAATGAATAGCTTAATACCAGTTAGCATGTTTAGCAGTGGTCTTATCCTAACAGCAGCTAGGACAGTTCTCAGGGCTTTTACAGACCTCAAAAAGAAAAAAAAAAACATTTAAGAAGGATTGAAGCCATATAATGAGGTGTCTCTATAGATGTTTTCTCCCAAGAGTGAAGGGCAGGATGTGTGACAGTGGAAAGGTGCTTGTTTGAAAAAATACAACAAGTGTGCGCTGGAAGCTGGCATTAGTGGCTCCTTGGAGATGAGGTTCAGCTTCCTGACAAAGAAAAAGAGATGATTGGTACATAGGTATTATCTCTGAAGGGCCTTGAATGTGAAAACAAGTAGCTTACGTTTGATGCAGGTTGGCGGGGGAGGGCAGCAGAGGGACGGGGAGAGAGGGGTGACACAGTCAAAGCTGTGGGCTAGGAAAAGCCCATTTATGGGAATATTCTGAAAGGATGCGAGCAGGGCAAGGTTGTGCTTGTCAAAGCTGTGGAGAAAGACGTTTTGTTAATCACGATTCCACGATGACAAGGCTTTTTAGCCAGCACGGGCAAGGCTGTGTTTTTGAGAAGTACTCTGAGCAAGGTTGTCTGCAAAAGTGAAGGCTGGGGCTGAGGAATAGGCAAGTAGGGGTGATGTCCGTGGTGAATAAGCAAGATGTGGTGTTGGGGGAGCCAAGGAGGACACTCATTGGCCTGTTTGTTACACTGATGCTTGAGCTGGTCTCTCAATTTCTCTGTGGAGGTGTTGGAAAGGGATTTAACTTGGACAGGAGGCATATCTGGGGTAAACAGAGGTCTGTGAAGCATCAGTATGAAATTATTGCATTTCCTAGCTGAACTGGCCCAGAGATGAGGGTAGGAAGAGAAAAATGGGTCCAAGTGAGAAGGCAAAGCTTTCACAGGAAGTTGAGCAGTGTAAGGCTAGAGGAGAACATAGAAGGTGGGTGTCAGGACAGTCAAAGAATAGGAAACTAATGAAGAACATCATGGAAAACGGTGTCAAAAGGACCTTGGCAAAATGAGAAGGGTGTGGTTGGGGCTTTGCCTCAGGAGAGCTGACTGGAGACTGGTGGGAACTGTGTCAATTGAGTGTAACGGGCAGAAATTAGATTAGGAACAGTTTAGGACAAAATGGAAGGAGAACTGACAGTAGCTATAAACAGCTTGTACAATGAAAATGAGAGGAAGCAGTGATTGGAGAGACAGGAGTGGGCTAGAGTGTGTATGTTTTCGTTTTCAGACGAGAGACGCTACAGCATGCCCATATTGTGGTGGGAAAGAATCGGGAGAAGAAGAGCAGTAGAAAGTCTGACAACTGTGCTGGAGTTGGAGTGCAATCTGATAGGGGAAACTCGGTGCAGCTTCAATATATCTGGCCCCTGCATTAAAATAGCTGCAGGCAGCACATGCTTCTGTGTGTGGTTTAGAATGTGCTTTGTGTACAAAGAAATAAGGATAAGATTCATTGAGTGCCTTGTTGTGCTCCCCTGGTTGTTCTAAGCAAGAAGGGTCTAGTTGTGCTGTCGCTGTAGCAGAGGACTAAATCCTCTCCCCATCACCCTAATTTAACAGGGAATCAGTTGGATATTCCAAAGCAGTTGGTAGGTGCTGTACAGGTACCTGTTTTGTATTTTCATCTAAAATTGCTTAAAAAAAAATTTGCATTTTGAGGCGTTTTTTTTTTTTTTTTTTCTATAAATGAACTTCTGTCTTCCCTGAAAAAAACTCTGCTGTGCCAAAATAATGTGTCATATTTTTACAGGTAATTAAAAATTTTCATTCAAAAACGTCAGGGCAGTGCTGAAACAGCTTCTCTCTCATTTTCTTGCCTTTCATCACACTTTGAGTTTAAAAAGTTTTCTTGGATTCCCTTTTTATTATTTTTCCAAAATGAAACATTAACTGAAACACCAAAGGGTAACTGAAATGACGCTTTGATTTCTTCTTTTTTCTTCCCCCCCCCCTCCTTATACACTTATTTTTATTTTTCCCTCTATCTCTCGGGGTTACCTGTACAATTTCAGGTTTTCAAAGTTTGAATAGTGATGCACAAAACACCAGCCAAAGGCTGGAGATCCATCTCCCCGAGCCAGAGGTTACATGCATAAATTCATGTCCATCACGCTCTGAATAAATTCTTTTGTTTATGCAACAGTCTGCCCAAGCACAACACACTTGCAGCTGAGCACCAGTTGGTTTACAGCTTTCTGTGCCATTCTCACTTCTGGGTGGGGGGTTGAGTGCATTGAACCCCACAGCTGGTAAAACCAGTCCAGTGTGAGCATATTTGCATCTGAAAAGCCCTGCCTCCAAAGGTGCTGGGGCTCGCCTTGCACTTGCATGTGGAGGTTGCTAAGCGCAGCCCCTGGTGTGCATGGGTTGGTTTATTTGTGATTTTTATTGGTGGCTTGGATGTCGTGAGTGAAAAAATTTTCAGAGGGGCTCGGTATGTCCTGGAACCAACGGGAAGGTTCCTGCCAATGTCTCTGAGCGGTGGCTCCGTTCCTAAACTCCAGGGGGTTTGTCCACGTGCATTTTCAATGCAGAAGTGAGTGATTGTGGTTTTTCTGTCTTGTTGGTAGAATGTTCCTGGGTCTTCTTGCAAGCAAAAATGACATTTTTCTCATGATGAGTAAAGACAGGGTTGACAAGAGGCGCGATCTCCCCTCTTTGTGCCGCTTCACAAGGGCTGGATCAATGAATGAGTTACTGCTGCTTCTGATTCGCAGAAATACCAGTGAGAGGCAAATCATGGTTTAAGGGAGAATACAGCTGTACCCTAATTTCATAGAATAAGTGCTGTTTTGGTAAATTTTTTCTAATCCAGAACCGCTTTTCTCCGCTTTTGATAAACGGCAGCTCTTTTGAGATTTCTTAAACAAGCGAAGTTTTGGGAGGATGGAAATGAACCCTTGGGCTTGGTCTGATGCAGGAGCAACAGGAAGGGTCTTTTAGCAGAATTTAGGGAGGTCTGCAGAGGGACAGGGAAAACCCAGTTTCTTACTGGAGTCTGAGAGACATTTCTGGTTTCCCCTGCAATCTCACCCGGCCAAAACACAAAAGGCCATAACTGAGCACATTTCATGCGCAAATACTTCATCAACTCCCGGCGCCATCTGAGCTATTTCACATCTCCTCCCCTTGCTCCAAACTGATATATGTGGCTCACTACATTTAAAATGAAAAGTCCTCAGACAATTCTAATCATATTGTCAGTCAGATAGTCATCTTCTGAAAGGGGATCCTTCACCTTTAAGAATGCATGTACAATAGTGATATGTAAGCAGCTCAAAGACTCAATACCCCTTTTTTCTGCAAAGCAAGGCTGGGTTAGGAAAAAATCAATATGTTAGAAGTAAAGGTCATACAAGGAAAAGTGACATGAAACAGTCTTCATGAAGGATATTGTTCCCTTAGTTCTGTTTGAAGTTTTCTTTACCCTTGTGCTAGCCTTAGAACAAATATGTTTTGTCCTAGAATAGAAACATATTTTTATTCACCTTTAAAAAAAAAAAAATCTGTATTTTAAATATTTGTCTGTTAGGGCATGTTCACATTTTAGCTTGTTTTGTTTTTGTCCTGTGGGTGAAGTAATCCTTGGAGAAAAAAAAATATTGTGTGTCTGCCATCCCAGTGCATTTGTTGGTCAGGGTTCCTTTAGAAATGGAAGTATATAATGCACACAAATGTATTTGCCTATCTTTTTAACAGTTCTCAATTTACTTTTCAAGTGGGCCAGATGCAATACTATAGCTCTTACAAGGGTCAGGAACATCTCCTTATTTCCCCACACTCTGTACTTATTGCTTGGGTATAGTTTTAAAGTAGTCCATGAACCCTTTTCATTCTTGCAACACATTTACCCACAATTAACAATCAAACCATCCTTCCTTCATTCAGGCTCCCATTCTCTCTCTGCCTCATTTTCCCTGCCTCTCTCTTGATCTGCCATTGTGCCGAAAGCTGTTTGTGCCATCGCAATCTGCCCTCCTTACCAGCCACACAAGGATGGGGAGGGGGAGAGAAAAAGCACACAGCATTCAGGCACTGAATAGCAAATTGCTCTTGAGTGTCCTTGCTTTCCCCAGCGCTCCCCCTTCCTTCAGAAGGACAAGGGGGCCCCTGAAAGCAACTATACATTTTGCTTAGTGCACTTGAAAACAAGCGTTTCACACCTGAAGCCTTTCACGGCAGCCCAGAAGCACCCCTTCAAACCACTTAATTGCCAATTGCTTCTGAGCTCGTTGTGAAAGTCCATTATGTCAGGCAGCTCTATGGTGAGTGACAAAGTATGGGGAATGAAAGAGTCCTCCTTGCAGGGCCAGCACAGTCCTAAAACCCCCAGTTCATTGGTTTGCTTGCTGTTAACACTTACTGGCCGTGGTCAAAAGTATGCCAAAACCTCTATCTTCTGTTATTATTAATTTGTTACGTGGAAGATGCTGTTTTCCTGATGTTCTCTCTCACGTGTGTCTATATAAAAACATATGAGCAAATTTCAGATGTGCTTGGGGAAGGTATCCTCACACAAACTTCACCTGTACTTGTGGATTTCAGATTGTATCATTGCCACTATTCTGCTCTTTTTATTGTGTTGTTTTTTTCTTCCCATTAAGTGAAGTAATAAAAAACAAAAAGAAAAAAGGGATGTAATGATTTTCAAGGCTGAAGCTGGTTTCTTGGGTATTAAGAAAGAAGGATGCAGGTACACACTTAAGATGGGAGATCCACTTGAGGAGATACAAAACAGGTTAATTAAAAAAACAGGAAAGTAAAGAAAGTTTTAGCTTTAGAATGGCTTTCCTTGTGACTGTGATTTTGGTGAGGGTTGGTTACTGTTAGAACTGACACAGAAGTGTATGGGTATAACTTTATAGAGCATGACACATGCTGCAAATATTCCCTGTTTTTATTTGAGTTTATAATTAATTTGGTTTATGATCCAATTTGGCCTTGTGGACTCAACAGAAAACCTCCTGCTTATTCTCAAAGGTTCTTGATTTTGGACTCTAACTGCTCACTTCTGTATTCCTACCAGAGATATTCCAGTGAAGCAGTTTACTGAGTTGTGAATGAAATTCAGGCTTGTGAGTATTTGCAAAAGTATCAGAGCCTGTTTATTCAAAAGATTGTGTGCATAGTATGAACCTGACTCTAAAAGCATCTTTCTGACCTGTGATGGAATAGGAATAACATCACATGACATGGTGTCAAGTCATGAATAACCAACACACCTCACACTCAGGCTGTTAAATGCAGCCAGCTGATTACTGAGGAGATGGAGATCTGAAGAAAAATCATTTTAATATTTTTTGAATAACAAGTTCGAGAAAAGTGCTCTTTACATATAGACAATTCATGGGTCTAAAAAGGGCTAGCATTAATCGCTTAAACTGTTCATTATGATCTAATCACCCAGCTCTAATTAACACCTTTTAGTGGATTTTAAAGAAAAACAACATTATATAAACAGATGCAGTGTAAACTTGACTAAGTTGATTTGACTAACTACACTTGAAGACAAGTAAATTCTTAGAAATGGATTTTAGAGTAGTATTGAAACATGTGTATAAATATCTACTCAGTTTGTGATTACATTAAGTAAATGCAGTAAAGCAGAATGATCTTGAGATTGTGAAGCCACAAACTGTACCTGAGATCTTTTTAGAATTCAAACTTGTACTCCCATGATACCACCAACAGGTTTTTAAAAAGTCTGGTCACTCTTGCCTTTTGATTGGCTTTACAGAGATTATTTTCAATTGTGGTGATCTATCAGGAGCTTCAGATAGTTTAATAGGTGTATCACCAGATATTTAAAGATAGGCTGATTTTTATTCATTATTAACAGAAACACCCCACTCTCATCTGTGTATTGCACTACAAAGGCAATAAATAAATTAAATTACTTAGTGAACTTCATTAATTTGTAGTTTCACTACAGTAAGGCCCATCAGGTCTTTCCAGGAAATTCTGCTGCTTACTATTTGGCACAAACATTCAAAATCTCCTGTGCAGTGGCATGACAGGAGCAAATGAGTAAAATGTTGGTCTTCAACATTTGGTATTTGCAAGAAAAATACTGAATTTCACAAAGAAATAGTTGAGAAACTTTTCCAGGACCTCTCTTGGAAAAGTCCCTTCTATTTTCAAGGTGTAAATCGCAGGAGGACACAAAATGTGATTTCTCTGAGCAGAGATGACTTCTCAGACAGCATTATCTTCCTTTGCTGCAAGACCACACATTCATCCCTCCTTTTCATCATACTCTTTACAGCAATTAGACATTTTCCTGTATATTTCACACTGCTATGTAATTTCTTCTGACAGCTCATCAGCCTCTTTGACTCATGACCTGTAATGGCATCCTTGTTTTTTGAGATGTTTGTTTATTTTTTTTCCCTTCACCAGAAGATGTGAGCACATATTATCATAGATGCATAAGGCCTATCAGTCATTTTTTTCAGGAGATATCCAGTAATAGAGCAATACTGTTCCCTCTCCACCCACTTGTGATTTTTTTTCTTACCAATTTCCCTCAACTCCCTGAAAATAGCAGGTGCTTCTCTTCATTCACCTCCGCTTCATCCAGCCCATCTGTCTGATTCTTCTATGAGAAAGATTAATGGGACATAACTCACTTCATCTCATGGTTTTTAACAGATCAGGGCGGAGGGGTAGGTGGAAATTCTATCCAATTTTAGATAGATGTTTCATGATGAAGACCTGATGATGATATCGCAGCAGTAAATTTGGGATCTTTCAGAGTGTTGGTCTGTTTCCAAAGTATTTCACAGGCTTGTGTTTTGAATGTCACCATAAGTAAGTTGCTCTCTACCCATCCATCTCAAAAGCCATCACTACTGTACCAATTAGATGCCTTAAGTGTAGTTGTGATAATTCTGCTTTAGCTTCATAAAGCTAAATACACATCGATCCCTCACTCACCCCACATTGCTGTGCGGGATCAGTCTTGGCAGGAGTGTTTGGAGGGGTCACAGGATTTGTTTGCTTGAAACATATTTTCAAGTAGCCCTTTAAAAAACCCCTTTCCCCCTTCTCATATACCTCTGTCTGTTTTCTCTCTTATCGTAAACCTTGCCATGCAAGTCGTCTGCTTTGTTGTTGCTGTTAAATTTTATGACTTTGTGTTGAGTATTACTCTGCTCTGATCGTGGTCCTTCAGAAATAAAAGTGGAAGTGCAGGGGAGGAAGATGCCTCTGTGTGTTCAGTGTGACACACACCCTGACATCTGTTAGGGCCCTGATCCAATCCCAGCCTCTCCTAGAGGTCTGTACTGGTATTTTAGTGTTGGGCAATGCACTGTTATTTCCTGTCCCTCTCCAGTAGAGGCACAGCAAAAGGAATAGTTTCTTGTCCCCAGGAGCAAACTGCTTAATTTCTACTTTTTGTGCAAGTTTGCAGCATGCACCTGCATCAGACCTGGTTCATTCTGGAGCTGGTACTTTGCCTTCTCTTGGGGCACCTGTGACAGCTGCTAAAGGTGGCAGCTTCATGTGTAAATGTGAATTCTTGCAGAGCTTTGCTTTGCCTGGAAAGGTGAACATGGCTGCATGTAAACATACTGCCTTTGGAAGGGGACAGAGAGTGTAAGCACCCACTTCTGAAGCTGTAATGAACAAAAGTACATCTTGAAGACATGGCTGGTTTTCCACCCCATTGAGAACTTAGCCCCAAAAATCTCCTGTGTGAGAGTTTGCAGCCAAAGTGTAATTTTCTATTCTTCGTGTCCACCAGTTTGGCTTACAAAGAAAATGGTCTCTATATAGGCTCTACAACCTTTTGAAATCTTCTTTGCTCTTCTGAGTATTGCCCAGAGTGTAAATGAATGTGAAATTTGGCTTTAATACTTCAAATCTGTTCACATCCACGAGGCTTGTGCCACGTTGTACAAGGAATCTGCCCTACAAGAGCATTACACAGCCTCACCAAAGAGAATCCCCAGGGTAGTTCAATATCTGCACAGAGGCAGATGGATTGGTTGTAGTCTGTGATGCCAAACCAGTGTCTCCAGTAATTTTTGATTTATCATGGCAAGCACTCCAAAGATGAAGGGAATAATCAGCTACCTGAAGGTTTCCTCTCCTCTAAGGCTGCTCTGCATTGTTCCTTTAAGGCTGAGAGTCTGGTGTCTGTATCCCTGGTTCCGAGCACACATCTGTTGTTTCCTCTGAGATCTTCCAGAGGTGTTCTCAGTCCTGTAGCTTTCTGTCCAAAGATATGTTTTCCTTCAGGCTGCCAATCATGGCATAGCAGCACACTGATTTTCTTCAGTGTGATGCTGTGTGATGATAAAGATTTGAGACTTTTGCTCTGCGTGGGAAGAGAAAAACTTCAGCGTAAAACTTTGTCGTTTATTAAAATATTCAACCCCTTTGGATCCTCTGCTTTTAAAAAGTAAACAATGGGGAATGAAGCACTCTTGCAAAGAAGTAGGTGTCAGGAAAACAGGATTCACTTTGCTAAGAAGCAACTGGTGATGACAGTGTGCTATATCTGTCTTTGCAACTCTTAAATTCTCCTTGAGCTGGCTCTTGAAGCAAAGCACATGCTGCTTACAATGTGCACAGTGCACTGCATACTTCGATTTTCTCTTATTTCTCTATTAAGAAAGAAAACAGGCACTGAATCTTGCCAATAAACACAGAACTTTGAAATTCCACCAGCTCCCTCTTGTTACTTCTCTGTGCAATGGAGGGTGGTGCTTGCTGGTCCTGTCCAAGTGGCAGATGTGGAAGTTCCTTAAAGGTGAAATCCAACAAGCTTGAGCAGAAAAATTCTGAATGTGGGACACCCAAAACATGCCAGAAATTGTCTCATGTTCAAACATCTCAGTACCAATAATGTAAATAAAAAGTACTAATTCACTAAAATACTAAATAGTACTTCTGATACCCTGATAACACAAAATTTTCTTTCTTTGGTAAATCTTCTGATCTGGACCAGGGTTAGAAAACCTGCATTTTAAACTGGTGTATCATGATATTAGCATTATTACATGCTGTGCTGTTGTTGGGATGTAGACCAACTTCTTTAGGGTATAGAATGAAGTTAAGGTGCCAAGGAAAATCAGTTTTCAGATTAAAAATGTGTGGTTTAGGGTGATGGCTTTGCCACCAAAGCTATCAGACATTACAGGTAAACATACCTGAGCCATTTAGTTTTATTTATAGATAAAAAAGGAAAAGAATTAGCACCTATTTCTGCATCCATGAATTAAATGGATTTATTTAGCATTCTCCAGTGAAAATAGTAAATGCTTGCTGTAAAGAGTTTGGTTGAATAGGTTTGTAATAGTTAAAATTTTTAACTTTTAATGTTAAAGTTAAAATAAAGATTTAGGATATTGAAGTTGTACTGGTTGATTTACTGGTACCAGGTCATTCTGTGATTCAAGCTGGTACCAGGCCATTCTGTGGCCATAACTTAGAAAGTTATGCAAGTAAAATTCTGAAACTTCTCAGTGTTAATTTCTCTCTATATAGTATATTATAAAAAAATAATCCTCCAGTTTTTGTGTGGGCAGAGGTCTTGAAAGTCCCCAATGGAAATTTTTGCTCTAGAACACTGTTAGCATCAGGTGGCTCTTAATTATATGCACAGGATTTAAAATCTCTGATTTAACAAAACACCTTCTTCAGAGATTCAATAGTGCTCCAAAATGAATGCAATAAATTCTGTATTTGTATTCTGTATTTTTTAGGAGACAAGCACTGAGTTTAAGGTAAAAGTGAACAAACACAGAGTGTACATTCAAGTTCTGTGGAAAGGAGGAGTCCCAATGAGAACTTATGGTTTGAATGAAAACCTTGGCAAAACCTTGGGAATATGCTTAAAGCTCAGTGTCTGGGGATTCTGTGCTCTCTCACGGTCTGGTCAAGTGCAGATGAATGTAAATGAGGTGTTTGGTTATTCGTTATCTCAGGGTAGGTGATCAGCCTGTGCTCGGGGTCGTGCTCATGTAAGACTGAAAATTCCCATGAAAGTTTGTAGCAAAGTTCCTGGGAGGCTTCTGCAGTACAAGTTTGCAAGATGCAGTGACTGGCTATTAAAAAAGGCCAAGGGATGCTCCTGAGGGGAGGATTTTTATAGGACTGTGTTGCTTCTCACACTTGTAACCTACAACAGAGAGATTTCGTTAATACAGAAAACTCCCTGAAATTTGGGTTGAAATATTTCTTCATTTGCTGTAATTCTCTAGTTTCATTTTGAAAGCTCAGAGTTGAATGTACTAAAATGCATAACAATGAACTTAAAAAAACCCCTCTCTTCCTGAGGAAGTATCCTTGTTAACAGACTTCAGCTTAAACTTGATCTGAGATTTTTGCTCCGTTTTCACATCGAAGCTATTGATTCTCGTAGGAGCTTGGTCATTTGTGCCACTCAACAATATGACTTTGGTTTCCTAGGCAGCAAACTACAGCTCTGTAATTTAAACTGAGATTGTTGTCTCTCACTTGTGTACATTAGGAAATACAGGTCCATTGCCTATGGAAGGAACAGTGAAACTCATCAGATGTTTTATATCACCCTACAACTGGCAATTAAAATGTTTGGAAGAACTACAAGGAGCAGACAAATCAGAGCTAAAATAGTGCAAAACTATTTAAAGTAGCATCAAGAAAGGAGTAGAGGGTATTTTCCTGGGAATATCTATTTTAAACATGAAATTCCTGGTCAGGTGCACACATAAATTATCTTTTTGTTCATTCTCCACCCACCTTTTATTTTTTTTTCCTTTTTATTTTTTTCCTTTCTTTTTTTTTTTTAATCTGAGCTTGACTGCTGCAATCTGTGTTGCTCAGTGCTCCTGACCTACACAGCAGCTCAGGAGTGGTGGCATAAGTTCTTAATGTTCTACAGGGGAAAATTTAATCAGCAAAAATAATTGTCTTGCTTCCTCTCCTTCAGTGGAGAGGAAAAAAGGGGGACTCTGCATGCATGACAGAACATTCGTGGACCACCAGAAAAGCGTGGTGAGGTTGGAAGGTGTTAGGGCTCTTTTTTAGAACAATCTGATCAGAAGGCAAATGTCTAAAGGGAAAAGGAATCCGAAAAGAGTGTTGAAGTGCCAGAATGCACCAGCTAATAACTTTAAATAGTTCATTGAGTCTTCCGGAATTTTTTTTGTTCTTCTTCGGGAATAATCTGCTTACATCGTTAAGACCTCAGCTAAGCTCAGTAACACAAATTACCAGATGTTGTATCCCCTAGTTTTTTCCATCAAAAGACCAACCACCAAGCTTGTTGAAAGAGAGAGGTCATTGTCCTTCCCTGGCAATAAAACTATTTTTGCAACTCCTAAGAAATGAAATGAGAATACCTTTCAGCTGTAGAGGGGATCCTATCTCCTGCTTCTTCCAAGTTTCCCTGTTTTGCTTTGTTATTTTCTAATAATGCACTCATGTGTAAGCTAATAATGTGAACAGAGGGAAAATGAAGAGTTTAAAAAAAAAAAAAAAAGACAGAATGAATTAGGGCAATTGAGGTCGCTCTCTTTCATTTTTGCTGGAAGGATTTTAGCCCTAGTTTTTACCTTATCGCTTATTACACAATTTATGATAAAATGAGATGTGATTCCATTCTTATTGTTGTGCTATAGCCTATTGAACATGCATATATAGAATTCATTTCAAATTTAAACACTATCTTAATTATAAATTGAATAAAATGGACAACCTATCAGATTCCCTAAATTGCATTCTAACAAATAATTTCATTTTCCATTACTTTTCCACCAATGATATACTGGGCATAACAATGTTGAGTATACACCCTGTTCTTCTACTTTAATTGTGCCAGAGATTTTGCTGTGTGACAACTGTTTCTCTGTGGGCATGTCTGTTGCTTGCCATTTGTTCCATAAACTGGGGTTTTTTTAGATATTTCAGTGAGGTTACAGAGAACCTTGGAAAATGCTTGTACAAATTTTATTTTGCTTCATCTTTTAAGTCTTATTCTACGCCAGGCACGATTCATAGCTTGTAGTTTGGCATTCACAGCTTGGTTTGAACTGGGTTATTCAGTTTGAAAATACATGTACAACCCAGATTCCATAAGGATTTTTAAGGTATGAGGTCGCAATGTGGTCCGTATCTCATCTGGAATTTTGAAAGATAATAGCAAAACAGATCTAACAAAATAACTGATGTCTGTTCATCACTCTGCATTTTTTAACATAATTTGGAATTTAGATATTTTTAATAGTAAATCAGCCTGGTAGTATTAAAAATATATACATATATATTAAAAAGGCATTAAAATTACGGATGTTTTCTACTAACTTTTGGAAAGTATTTAAGAATTAGGGTGTAGAAAAATTATAGTAAGGTGTAAAATCACCAAAAATGATACCATCAGGGGAAAGGACAGGGATGTGTGTTAGCAGCTTTATAAGACCCATGACTTTTTAATTCTCTGTGTTAAACCTCTGTTCAGATTTTAACTCAATTTTACCAAGAACTTCACTTACAATATCTCAAAAATTGCAGAGATAAAACATATAAAAGATTTTATCTCTTTTTCTTCATGTTGTTTATACTTCCTAAATAAACTTCCGTATAATTTAAGATTTCAAAGGTATTTGAGCCAAATGTAGACTTTTTTATACCTGGCAAAAGATTGATTGTATTTAAAAATAGCTGAACATCTGCTTTTCTTAACATGCTGTCCATATTTAGATTTCAGTTATGTTTCACTTGGTTTCAAAAAGCAAATGGGCCACTGAACCCTGATTTCTCAAGGCATTTCTGAAAAGTTGTGCTTTCTGTATTAATATTTTTATAGAATAATAATTATTATTTAAATGCTAAATTCAAAGTGGCTAGCAAAACTTACTTGCTACATTTTTTTTGAGTTTAAATAAAGTTTCTTCCATCAGAAGAAACAAAATTGGACAATAAATGTAAATAATGAATTTGGATGTTACTAATTCACCATTTTTCTAATGTGATAAAGAAGATTTTATTCAAACTCCTATTCTCTTTAACTTTCTTTTAAAAGTATATATTTTTTCATATATATTTTTTTCAGCTTTTTCATATCATAAATTACAGTTCCATGAGGTGCTTAAACTGGCAAGAATAAATAAAAAAAAGAAAATACTTGTTGCATCTCAAAGGCTATTCCTCCCCTTCCCAAGTTTGCAAATAGGGCATAAAATCTAACAGTGCCTGAGAAATTCTAGGAACAAGTTGAAGCATCCCAGCAATGTGCCAGCCGCTGAGCTGTACACACAATCCTGCTCCCTTTAATATTTTTGCACTTTACGAGTTTTTCTCCACGACAAAACCTGCAATTTTTAGCCCCTTTCCACCCGAGTTGAAACGATTTGCTATCACCCTAACTCGATCTGTTATCTCCCAAATAGTTTCAACCGTGTTAATGTGTGCGTGTACTTTTTTTTTCTTCTTCTTCTTCTTTTTTTTTACCTCCCCCCACTCCTTATCAGGCTCTCGGCAGCATTTGTGATTCATAGCAGTCATCAAAGTGATAATAAACTCATTCACAATACTAACAAACATGGGGCTCCCAGTTATTTACGAGGCAAATTCACAGCGATGCCGGGCAGTGGAACAGGGGAGAATCAAGATGGTGTTGATTGATAAATTGACAGGTTAATTTACAAGTGGATAATAGGAGTTAGACCCAGAGGGAGAGGCAGCAGCCCCGGCTCTAGCTTGGTTGCACTGCCATCTGTCTTGTGCCTGGGAATCTGCAGGAGCGGTTCCTCAGCTGCCCAAATTCAAGGCAGAACCCCCTGTTTGTGGCAATTCTGTCTTAAAAAGTCATTGTGTTGTTTTCCATTTCATATTCACCTGAATTCTTTATTTTTCTTTTTTTTTCTTTTTTTTTTTTTTTTTTTTTTTTTTAAGGCAGCAATAGAAATAAAACTAACTTTTCACCTATCTTATTATTAAATTACTTTTCTTTCTCAAAATATATGCATTTCAGTGTTCCATCTGGCCGGCAGGAACTTAACTTTGTAGCCAGATATTTCTTCTAATTAGTTGGGAGCATTGAATTAAATTCTGCGAGTCACCTCATTTTTGTAATCCCTAGGAGCCATTTTTATGGCAATCAATAAATGTTTTTATGTCATTAAGCATTTTACTAAACTGATTCTTTGCTTCCCCACAATGACCTGAAATTTCATGGAATTCAAGATCAAGGAGCAGTTGCCATCCTATGTCTTTGAAGTTAATATGTTCCAGTCTCGCATTTAACATTATGAAAGTTCGATTGGGAAAATAAAAGGGGTGGTCAGAAATAGTTTTCTTTTTGCAGTAAGTGTTAAACGGTGGGGAAAGCATTTTGTTTTAAATACCTGGGGTGTTTCTGCTGTTGTTGCTGATGTCCATCTGCTGCCCTGTGCCTCCAGCTCAGAACTGGATCTCAAAATCTGGAAAATGGGATGTGCTCCTGCCATTAGCCCGTGTAAGCAAGCCCGTGTTCAATTATTGCACGCCAAACTCTGGGAATATGGGTTCTGCAATTCCCAGTGAGACCAGGGATTCTGGGATTTCAAATTGCAGCTCGAGATCCAAATGGGAACAGAGCAGAGCAGCTGAGTGGCTGCTGATTTTGTTTTCTCTGAAACAGTCATTAAATTCAGGGGTACCTAGCACACCTATGGGATGGGGGGTTCTCTTCCCAGTTGTTCCTGGAGCCCCAGTGGAGAGGAGGAGATGCTCAGGCAGGATTCACAGTGCTCCAAATGAAGTTGTGAAGGCGCTCAGGGGCAAATCCTCTCCTCCTCACCTTGCCCAAAATTGGGTGCTTGGTGTGGGGGAGCAGGGGAAGGAATGAACCTCCCCTGTGTGAGCTGCAGGCACCCAGCTCTGAGGGTTTGCCTGTCCGTGGGTCTGCAGAGGGACAGACACCACTGCCCACCCCTTTGCTGGCAGAGAAAACCTGTCCTGACAGAAACCACGGTGAGATGCTGTCGTTTTCTGCTGCTCTGCTGATCAGCAAAGTGCTCTCCTGGCTGAGCTTTCCAGGGGCTGCATTTGTAGGAAAACTAAAACACTCTAGGAAAAAAAAAAAAAAAATAAAATAAAATAAAAGCCACCCAGGCTGCAGAGATGAAACCCAGTATTTCCCATGCACAAAACCAGCCAGCCAAAGTTGTAAAAGGATAACAAAACCACAGGAAAGTTGGGCTCTTACAGGAAGAAACTTTAAAATCAAACAATTTTCTATCCTTTACTGAGGAGTTAGGAAGATATTACTGGTGTTTTTAATGAAGGACTACAGCTGAATTTCACAGTCTGTCTGTCTCATCCTGGTCACTATTGCAACTGGGCAGTTTTTCTTAGCCAATTTGGGGTCATTTCTGTGCAGTGGTTGTTCGATGGAAGAAATTTGCTTTGTTGCAGTCAGTTATGGGAACAAAAGCCAGGACCTGCCTCGGAAGACAAATATTTATTTACTTCATTCAGATTTTTTTATTGTTTAATACAAAAGCCAAGATAAACTTGAATTATGATTTTGGGAAAGAGGAGCAAAGTTTTTAAAGAATCAGGTGAGATGGGGGTGCAACATGACAGGACTTTGTGAAAGTTGGTGGAAATTATCTGATCCACTCTTGTACCTGATGGGCTTTGCTGGTGTTCCAACATGAATTCAGTGTCTTCTTCACCTGTGTTTTACTGATTTGGGGCCATTTATTTTGTGCTAGCCGTCTGTTGTGGTATTGAACTGATTAAACTGATTTTTTTTTCCCCGTGTCTTTGCTCTCTTCTGAGCCATCTGGACATTGACAGGTTTTCAGACTCATAGATTACAATAGTAATTACTCTTAGAAATTAATTTTAAAACATTCTGATAAAAGTTTTGTGTGAACATTGAGTAATTATAAGAAGTAGTAGGGTGTTTTTTGGCCCTAATTTTTTATTATATAGTGTGAGAGTTATGGATGTCTAAAAAAATATGTGTGTGTGTATATACAGATGTGTAAATGTTACCAATTTTCACATAAGTTCAGGTGTTTGCTTTTTTTTGTTTGTTTTGTTTTAATGCTGCAGCATAGGGCTACAAATAACATTAAAAAAAAGCAAGTGCAGATGAGTTTAAATCCCTCTCTTTCCTGGACACACATAACCATAGCAAACGACAGGTGAGTTACAAGCAGAGAATATTTAGACTCATTGATTTTCATTATTACTTCTTTCTCATTCCATATGTCACATCAAAGCATGGTGGTATTCTGTTTGGAAAGGAGATCAATGCCAGGAGATGATCCCTTGCTATTCACAAGGAGTTTCCAAATTCAGTGGGTGACACAGGATAAAAGTGACCCTGGATTTGCTGTGACTGTTTTCTTAAGTTTAGCCAGACAGACTGCACAAAGAGAGGGGGAAAAAAAAGAGCATAGATTCTGGCTTTGTACAAAAACTATTCTCTTAATTGAAGCCTATTTAAAAACTTAGATATTCTTTTCAAATACAATGCTGGAAGATTGTCTTGACTTCTCTTTATTATTCTGAATCATTTCAAGTAAAAGTGCACATCTCTCCTCAGTAAACATATTTTATGAAACAATCCATGCAAATAATGCTTTCTTCAATTGTGCACTTCCTAAAATAACATGTTGACATCAAATCATCCTGTTTTGAAGAGTTTGTAATAATAAATAATAATCAATGCTGCAGACTGAAGGATGCATCAATTATATTTATTTTACCCACAGTAGAGACTCTCTCGGTTGTATATTTTTCTCCAATAATTTTGCACATTTTATTGTAGAGTGTGCTTCAGTCTAATTGGCAATGTGGCTACTGACTGCTGATTGAGACAAAATTACTCTTTGCCTGAAACAAAAAATTGAGTTCTATTATGTGAAATCTAAAATATTGCTGTAGTCTTGCAGAATCATTCTAGAATGTGGTTTAGCAGGGACAAAAGAGAATTGAAGAACAGGTAGTATAAAGAAATAGTACTTGATGTGAAAAAAAAATAAAAATTGTTGCTTGAGATCGAATTCAAATCACTAGGGAAATAAATTTGGGAGATTATCAAAAAAGAAGCCTAGTTTTCAGATTCTGAAAGCAACTTAAATGAAAGAGTTATTTGAAGCAATCCACAGGCTACTTTAGTTACCGGGGCATTTTTTTAATCCTTGGTATGAGTATGTGAGAATGAGTGTAAATTTTAGGCTATTTAGGATATAAAAATTATATTATTCTATTATGATAAACAGCAAACAGAATTAGTGTTTCATGGAGTTGTTGGCTCTTGTCAGAGTTGAAGTGTGCATTGAATATGGTTTTATGGAAAAGAAGGCTGCGGCTTTAATGGTTGTGTCCTCAATTATGAGGATTTCTGGGGACATTTTGAGGGGAGGAAAGATCACAGATGTCACCAGAACTGAAAAAAAAGAAATTCACTTTCAGAGAGTATAAAATTCCCCTCCAGTCTCTGTCCTATTTTGAGCCTTTAAGAAGTAGTGTTTGAGCCCATGGGGAGAGGCTGCTTGCTAACTTGTAATTTCATATGATTTGAAATGTGGCACCTGCTGGCCTCCTATGTGGGATCACTTAGGAGAAACAGCAACTATCTGTAAGACTGGGTTGACTAGCCAGTTATCTTGAGCTAAAAATCCCTTTTCACATTTGTCTTACATAGCATGGCATAGGTAGGGGGTTATTTTAGTATTGGCTGCCAATATGTAGATGCAATTTTGGTAAATCTGTTCTTTACTTTGGGGAAGTCAAAGTTCCTGGAGTACCTTATTCAACTAAAGCAAGTGTTAGAGATAAGTACCAGATCATAACATTATCTGCTTAGCTCTGTGGAGCAGTGGGCTAAGGTAAGGAGGATGCAAAATAAGTTATCAAATCAGACAAAGGGACCTAATTAAAACATGATTGCTGAGGTCTACAAAAAATACAATTAAGTTGTAAGCTAAAGAAAATGAGGTGGCAAAGTTAATGTATTTGCCATTTATCTCGTGAGATCTCAGTTCAAAGACTCACTTTCAAATCCTACAGGATCAGCTCTTTCAGATCCTACAGCAGTCCAATAGATTTAAAATTAGATTGGACTCAGGAAAATATATAATGTGTGAATGTAACAAAACCACTCTGAAAATAAAAATAGCATGCTGGCTGTCAGTGCTGAGCATCCTCCCAGGATGCAGCATTCACGTAGAATAGTATTGGAACAAGGAGATCAAGGAAATGCAGGTGTAAATAATGCTTCAAATTATTCAAATGACATTCTGGCGTCAGAGCCAAAACTTCCTAACTTTGTTAGGAAAGAAAACAGGGTTTGTTTTTCTTTGTTAGAAAAGAACCCCAGTTTTCTTGATACATGCCCCCAGTTTAAGTAGCCAAAAGATCAGTGTTGTAGCTGATTTAATTATATTAGTTAGCTTTGCTGTAGCCCTGGTGTATTATCTTGTTTCATCAGTATCCTCAAGATTAATTAATAGTTTTAATTTGAAAAAAAAGATATTTATTGCTGAATTGCAGGTCAAGAAGGGAGATTGTAGTTCTAGGAGGAAAAGAGTGGAATTTGAGTCCAGAATTCAAGTCTGTCACCTTTTCCTATGTGCCAAGACGTGACCTTCCTGTCCCTGGAGTTCCCAGCTGGTAAAAATGAGGATGTGTTGAGCCATGTTATCTGGATGTTCTGAACTGGGGACAAAAGCATCTTACTCTGTTTCTGTTTTTCAAGCAATCTTGACCACAACAATTATTCCTGGCATGTTTCTGTGGTCAGGCTGAGTTTGGTTTGGGCCTTTATGGCTGTAAAGGCACAGGGTGACGAGTGTGTCACTACTGAATTATTGTGTCCAACAGCTCACAGCCTGCTGGTGTGAGGCTCACAGTGCCTGTGGGGAAGGGGCAGGTATTTAGCAATTACTGTATATCACTTTTTCTGTGATTATTGCCCTGGTGAGAAACTGGGCAGAGCATAAGCCAAGGCAGAAAATATTTCAAGTGAAGATGGCCCCCCTCCCCCTCTCAGAGATCGGCCCTATTCCAGTTCTTTTATTTTATTCTTCCTATTATTTTTTGACAGTCTGTGTATGGAGATATTTCTTGCCAAGATGAAAGTCACTCTCTCGTGCTTGCAGTGCTCTGTCAGTTCTTTTTAAGGAGTTAAGTGCACTGTGAGTTAGTAGGAACAATGAACCTCACTTGTTCTTGCAGCTGTCTGTAAAAACTTGCTTAATATTGTGTTGTGGAACAAAATTAGAAGTTTTTGGTTACCTTCCCCAATTTGCTGGCACCGTGGCTAGGCACAGTATTTAAGGCAATATATCACAAACACATGAAAATGAACAAATAATCCCCAGAAATCTTTGTATACCTGAGCCTTCCTACTGTAGTAGCAGAACTGGTTGTAGATTAAAAAAAATATATGTCTGTCAGACCTCATGTGGGGCAGAGGTGAGAGAACCACAGGCTCTGTGGTGTGATGTCCTACTTTCCCACTCCTCCAGCTCATGTTTCAGTGGAAAGTAAGATTTACATTCTTCTGCCCAGCACCGTGCAGCCCCGCAGCTCCGGTGGGGAATTCATCCCCTACCCCTGTCCAACCTCCATTCTGATGCACTCAAACCTAAAAGGGAAATTTTCCTCGTGAGTGACCTTGCACTTTTGCTCCTGTTGCCTCGAGGAGAGCGAGATCAATGAGCAGTGCTGGATGGCACACACCACACTCCTGTTCCTCGCTGCCCCTGCACCCCAGTCGCTACAGATTGTAACACTGCATGTCCAAAATCAGAGATAAAAATAAACCAGAACTGGGAGGTGAGGAGGCTCCTTCTGTTGCCTTCAGATAGCCCCACTTTGAGATGCTGAGCAAGCAGGGGGAAAGTGCATCAGGCATCTGCAGAGCCTGCTGAAGTTGGGAGACTGGTGTTTCAGCTAGGCTGTTGTCTTGGAATTCTAGGAGATTTGGGTTTTCCTGCTATTTACCATGCTTGCTGTGCATGAAATAAATTAAAACAAAGCACCGTGTTATTACAGCTAGAGAGAAAAGCCGTGTATTGAGCTAGAAAAAGCACTGAACTACTCGAGGAAGGGCAAGAGGCGAAAGCAGGGTATGTTCTGCTATTTCCTGTGAGGAGAGCTGAAGGCAAAGGGGAGATTTAGCGGCTGTTCCTTGTGGCACAAAATCGTCCCTGATTGTTTGTAGAACAGAGGCATGCGAGTGTCAAACAGATACCATGGATCCACAAAGGTGTCTCCTGACCTGCCTGCCTGCTGGATGTGCATGTCATGACTGTAATTTTGTCACAGTAAGAATGTCAGAAGTCATGAAAACCTAGTAAAAATGAAAGAGGGAAAAGTCACTGGCAAGTTTTGAAGTAATCAAGTGACCCTTGCAGACCCGGATTGCTCTAATCTAATTTTCTTAAGGGGTGACTTATGCACCCTCTATTTAGGCAGTACCTAACCCTTACCTCTCAGAGCCCTGGTGTGCACTGGGGCCTTTAGGAATCTCCCTGTGTTGGGTTGTGCCGTGTGAAGTCCCTGTGTTAGGGTCAGACTGTTGTGTTCCAGTTAAACTTGTGGTACTGTCACACCGTGCTGATCTTTAGTCTGTGTATCTTCCATGGGTGTACTGCTAAACTGCACCTGTCCTCTAGCTGGGGAAGCACAGGCTTGTGGATTGTTTTTTAAACAAACCTAGGAGTAATTTTTCACACTCCTCCTCAGCATTTGTTGGTTTTTGTTTTTTATTTATCAAAATGTTGTTAATCAGATCAAATGCACTATGCAAGCTACGTGGCAAAAAGGAAGCAGTGGGGTGTGACTCTCTGTGTAAAATCTCTATATTTCCTTGTGAACCAAAAAGCTGTCTCGTGTGATGCACCCTTGATTTTCAAACACATCCCTGAAGCTATTAGCCAGGCTGAATTACTTCTTAACTTGTAGTATATGCTATCTAAACAGGCCACTTTTGGGCCAGCATGCATTAAAACCTCCCTTCACCAGCCTTGTCTGAACCAAACTGGCCGTTTTTCAGGTTCAGATCAGATCACATCAATCTCCCCTGCAAAGGTGCCCCCAGCTCCCTTTTCCTGGTGCCCTGCAGCTCCTCCCGTGTGGGGAGATCAGGTGGCGAGTTGTCAGCACAGCCCAGCTGCTGGAGAGCCACGCTGGCTCCCAGCTCCCCCATTAGTTGTGCCCTGCAGAGTGGAGGGGTTTGCTGCTGGCAGGGGAGCCCAGAGACTGTTTCTGCCAGCTCCCAGACCAAGGAGGGCTGCAGGCTGTGGTGTAACTAATAGGGAGGTCTGGAAGCGATGGGGAGATTTGAAGGTAGAGACACGGCCCGGGGCCCAAGCCAGTGGTCTGTCACTACTGCTCCTCCTCATCCTGCTCCTGGAAAGATGAGGTGGATTCTGCAACCCCCCGTGAACAGACCCCCTGTACTGGAGCTGTGCCTGCAGTGGAGGCAGTGGCAAAAAGGCTGCTAATGATAAAATGTGTGTTGAAGACAAGGGAAAGGGAGAGAAAGGACATGTGGAGAGTGACCTTGAAAGCTGGGCTGGTGTGCAGGGGATGGGAAGGTACCAGGGGAAGGCACAACAAGCAGGTTCTGCTGCACAAGACTGCCCAGAAATGAGCAGAGCTGTGTGACACAGAAAACAGCAGAGCTGAAGTGCTCCCAGACCATCCTGTGAGGGAAGGTAACATTTGTTCAGCTTCCCTGAGAAGGCCCAGCTTTGCAAAGACTGGGAAACACGGCCCTAGGTAGGTTTAAACAAGGGTATTTTTGCACAGTTGAGCAGAGCAGCCTTTGCTCAGCTTTGAACACTCCTGTGATAACCATCTATGTGAACATCCTCTGTAGCACTGGCCAGTGCCACACCAAGCTAGTTACAATACTGAGAATAACTCTCTATTTTGCTTTTACTCCTTAGGTGTTAGTAAAAATGATCCCATCATCTGTTCAAAATGGGCACTGTAAAATGATAACCTATACCAAAATGATTAACAAGCAGATAGATGAATATTTACAGTTCATACACTGATTGAATATGAATATTCTTCTATCATGAAAGTGTTCTCTGTTTGCCAGTTGACTATACCTCTGTGTCCTCTGGGTAAGAAAAAATGATGGGTTTGGGGTAGTGATATTTGTATTTTGAATATGAATGTTACATTTCTTCATAATTTGTCAAAACAGGAAAGAAAAGTCTAAGTAACCTTTCACAATAGCAATATATTTTTTTGTTGTTGTAGGTAATATAATTATATTTTAATTATCTGCACATGTGTTCAATGCTTCACTGTATTTACACATAGAGTTCACTTTGTTCATGATAGTTATGGTCTAGTTTAAAACTATCACTCAGTGGAGTTAGTGCTGATTAATACTGATGTAACTGAATAGAATCACAATTTTGTAATGGATTTAGTTCAGCAAATTCACTTGGTTTTGAAAACCCTTTCAAAGATCAGCTCATGTGGAGTGATCCCATCCATCTGATTTCAAATCTGTGTATCCCTTCCTGAGCTCCCTCTCTCATGTCCCCACTTTCTCCCACTTCTGGTAGCTGTAAACAGGAACCTCTGACCAGCTCTGACTCTGTAGGAGTCAAAAATGAGTCAAAAGTTCTGACTTCTTGCTCTCCTCTCTTCTTGAGTAACTTTTCCCCCTCCAGAAAGTTGATTTCATTGTTGTGTAGGAACCTTCTGTTCAAACAGAAGGACGTCAGCTCTGCATTTTTACACTTTTCCCTAATCGTTAGTCTGAGTTACAGATGCAAATGGTTTTTGTGCCAAGGAAGAGGGACTGATTCAGTCCCTGGTATTTCATGCTCTTCTTGCACACCACCCTGTCCCTTATGTTCCTGTGGTAATCCCTACAAACTAGAAAACCTCACCAGCTGAGTCCTGGTAAATCCCTGTCAAGGGGATGTGGTGGAGGACTTGGAGAATGCTGTGAGTGCTGGAATGAGCAGGGTCAGACAGGCTGAAAGCAGTGCCAGCATGGCCAGCTGAACTTCCCAGTGAACTAGACTGGGAAGTTAAAATGTGCTTTCATATTCCACCTGTTACTTGTCAAAGTGGAAAAGGTTCTGCCCATGTTCTATTACCAATATCATTGAGAAATGGTAAATATATATGAGTGAATGGATAGATACATCTTCAAATATGAATTGCACACTTCAGGTACTTGTTTGGTCTAAATTACAAATTCATGCCCCAGAAGATAAAAATAATAGATGAAACCTTGTCAAAATCATTTGATGGCAAGACCTTCTTTCTAGTATTTGAATAATGAGCCTCAGGGGGTGAAAGCATCACATTAGTAAAGGTAATCCCTAGTTCTAGACATTTTCTGCTGTAAACCTGTCCATCTGTCTACTGAGGACAGTGACACTTGAAGGGACTTCTCAAAATCTACACTTATTAAGAGAAACACTTATGTAAATGCATCTTTTAATACAAGAATAACTTTTAATTTCTCTCTCTCATTATTAAATCATAAGTGATGAGACTCTTTAAGTGCAAGAGAAATTTATGACACTACCCTGTTGAATTAGAGAGAAAATTAGGTTTTCTGTTGAGGAATTTTGAATGGTTTTGGTATTTCTTGCCATTTGTGGATAAATTTTGCCTCTGACAAGAATGTATCATTTTGAGATGTCACAGAATGTTGCAGAATTTATTTTATGCTCTAAATTCTTACCGAGGCCCTGGTCAATCTAAATGCCACTATGGAGGAAGCAAACTAAAAGGGCTGAATTCCTCACCTTTTTTCCCAATGTAGTTCTTCCTTGGAAGTCACTATATATTTTTTAAAACTTTGTGAAGTTTAAATATAACTTTGTTAAAGTCAGCTAAACTTTCAGTGAGACTGACCTGTAGGAAACACCATATATCCCACAAACTTCCCTAATTGTTATTCCTGAAGCCCCTAAAAATGACAAACTGAAAAATCCAAACCAAACAAAAACCCCTATGTCTTTGCTAGAAATGCTTATCACTCACCTGCTTGCAGACTTCTCTAATAGTTTTCCTCTTCAAACTGTGCATTTTGCTTCCTCTTAATCTTCCCTAATGGGCTTGGGCTTAGTGCTCAAGCAGGGGACAAGGAGGATCTGTGGCATGTGCTTGTGTTCATAGTGCTGCTTTTTCTTGGTGCAGATTTTGGCAGAACAGGTCCCAGAATTGCAGATCTTCAGTGCAGTGAGTTCTGGGCTGCATTTGTCTAATATTAGGATTTGATCCACCAAGAGGCAAAGAGTCTCACCCCTAAAGTACCAGGACATTACTGTCCTTGTGAGCTCAAGACTTTGTAGGATTAGACAGAAACTGCCTAAAGAACCTCTGGTCTGTGACCTGTGGTCTCAGGCACCTCTGCAATGCACATCATAATACCAGTTCAGTGAAAGTGCTTGAAAATGATAATTTTTTCCCCTGTCTAAAGCTCTTCAATTAGGAGATAAGTCATTTCTGCTGAAATAAATGCTAAATGGCTTGACTTCACATTTTGTAGTTGGTGTGTGCTGAAGTCCAGAGGAGACCTATTTCTGTGCAGAATATGTCAGTTTCCCAATAATGATCTCCTGAAAGTCTCCATTTATACAGGAAAATTATTTTACTGCTTTTAAAGGAAGCTGTTGCATTTATGGATTCTGGCAACTTAAATCTACCATTAATGGGAGAGAAGAAGCAATAGTCAGATTAATACACTTTTTCCTCTGTGCATTATGCTGTTTACCTAATCACAAGTTCATGGAGGAAGATAATTCAGAAGAAAATGTATCACATGAATTTTGGATGACAGCCTGACTTCCCATAACTGGCTAACTAACATTAACTCCGAGATTGTATTTCTTGATGGGAAAAGTCTGAAAAAAAAAGAGTACATGTGATAAAGGAATTGCTTGTTATGGTCTAACAAACACCTTTCTCCAGATCCTGGTGGGGTAATCACAGGCAGTTGGCAATAATGGTGTAAGGCTGGAAGGGACATCTGCCCCAGCTCAGTGTCTGCTAATGAGTCACACATCTCATCCTCATTTCTGCTTCCTGCTAAAGGTGTGAGCAGATCACAGCCACCACGTGGAATATTACATGGAATAAACCTTTGCTTGTGGGAAGAGCTCCGCTGACTTGTCAGACGTGACTTGTGCTCATATAAATAATAGCTTCAGGACTGGGGTGATGTTTGCAAGAGGCATCACCTCCTAGTTGTCCAAGTTTGTGGTATAGCAGTTTTCCTATTTAAAGGAAAAGACCTTTCCTTCTTTTCCTACCTGAGATATCACCTTAATTGTTTCCTAAAGCAACTTAAAATCATGCCATTTAGATCACTGACTCTCATCTCGTGTTAGATATCAGGGAACTGTCTCAGCATATTTTAATTCACTTGATTTTCATTGATACCTACTCAGAAACTTTTAATGCTGTGGCTAAAAGGGGGTGTACAAAGGACTGAAAAGATTTGTAAGGACCCTTTTGACAAACTCAAGTGAGAGTGGCTTGCACCCGACACTTTGGTTGTATTGGTCCTCAAAACAAATGGTTGCTGAGAAATAATTTTCATGCACAGGTGAATTCTTCTTGCCTAATAAACCAGGCTTCCCTATGCTTGTGTGTATGTGTGAGTGCAGTGTTGTTTAAATATCATCTAAAATATGATAAGCAGTGAATAAATTAAGAATCTGTTTGTTAAACTATGCATATATTTAAACACAAAATTAAGTTGTGTATATCTGGTTGAGATTAAATATGGAAATGTTTTTATCAAGTACTCATAGGCTCCTCCATTCCCCCACCCCTGCTCAGTGCAATCTTTCTGATGCTGACTTTTTTTTTTTTCTTTTTGCCCTTCATTGACATTTCTTTCAGAAAAAACATGGATACTTGTCCATGCCTCTGCTTCTTGTCATGCACCTTCACTTCTGGGTTCTGTTCAGCTTCTTACCTATAGCCCCAGGCATTGCTGTCTGCTCAATAGTTTCCAAGCCCTGTAAAGAAGAAACAAGATGACGTATTACTTTTTAAACATAAACCACACATGACTAAGACCCAATAATTCACTCGCTCCTGCTAGGATGCTGAATGATTAAGTCTGACATCAGTCAGTGCCAGTAGTGTATTTTTGATAAACCATAGTTGTCTGCTGCTTACTCCAACATCTGTATTTTTCACACCAGAGGCATCTGTCTTGTTCAAGAAAATGAGAGACATGTAGCACACTGCTCGTGCAAGTAGTAAAACTGATAGAAACTGTACCAGTTATCATTCTCCATAGAGCTCCTTTCCTAAGTGATAGCAAATGACATATTTGGACCACTTTTTATAGAAACCATTTCAGGGAACATAATTTTGTGACCTACTGTGAAACTTGTGGAGATCCCTCCTAAGATCCAAAGCACCTACAAGTGGCAAGAAAAAACAAAAAAAGAAAAAGAACTCAAGAATTAATTAAGCTTGTCACTACTATTTGTCATTAGATAAAGATCTCCCTCTTCACCAATATGTTTATTGTATTTAGAAATTTAATGTACTGAAGGAGGTCTCAGAAGTCCATGTTGAAAACTACAAACATAGATTTATTGTACAGCATAAATTGTCTATTCTTTAAATAAATATGGAAAATAATAAATATGGAAAATAATAAATTTGACCCTGCCACTTTATGAGTGATGCAGAAAGTACTGCAATTATTTATTTTAGAAATGAAGCTGAAATAAAGCTCTTTGTGAAAATCATCGTTCTAGTCATGCTGATTTTGTTCATGTTTTGTCTCCATATCATAAATCATGGATCACAGATCACTGAAATTTTATTGATTTTTGTGTCTGCAAGCAAAAAGTTACAATAGTCAGAAGTCAGGTACCTCCTTCTCTCAGTACCCTTCCTGTGCACACTGGCATTATCTTTATATCAAGCAACCTCATTGCTATTTCATATTTATTAAAAAAAAAAAAAAGAAGTCAGTATTTAATATTCCTAATCCATCTTAATTTAAAACAGACTTCCAAATTTGACCTCCTGGAACAAAGGTGAGAAAGGAGAGGTGCTAATCTGACACTTTTGTGTAGGCAAAACCAGAACGGCAGCAAAAATAATCCATTTCTTATATTAAAATAAAAAAGCATAAAGTCATAATGCTGTGACTTAGCAGTGTTTACCTCTGGCAGTGCATTTGCAGCTGGTATTTAGCAGCGTCAGCACTCTGTCTCCAAAGGAGATTGTGGAAAGCAGTCTTTTTCAGGTTTTTCTGGGAAGGAAATGCTTGGCTTTGATCACAGTTAAAATGACGGCATGGTTGGTAGACAGAATACTGCAGATACTTAGAAAAGGCAACTGCTTTGGAGTATGTCCTTTAAACTCTAATGGATCAGTTAATTCTCCAGAATATTTACTGGGAGTAGTCCTAAAAGGGTTAAGAAGCTGCTATAAGAAAGGCTAAAAATGATAGACTGGAAGAAAAAGAGGTAGTAAAAATTGAAGGATATAAAAAAGCAGAGGAATGTGGCTGGGGAATAATAAAATAAGAGAGAGAAGTTAAACCAGTGACCCTTGTCGGCAGTGAAAAGCGGGAGATTAGAAAATGTTTCATGCTAATTTCCATGGAGATTTCTTTAATTTATCGAAAATTACTTTCTTCTGCTTTGATTTGTCCAAGTGCCTGCCCCCTCGCAGCTTTTTCGGGGTGGTCCTACCCGTCACGCCATGCTGAATATGGGCCTCGTTTGCCCCCACACTGGGCCAAAGCGTCGTGAGATTACTGAAGCGTCTCTGACGTCTCTATCAGCCTGTGCCACCACAATGCCCTATTCCCTTTTCTTCTCTTTCTCTCCCTCTCTCTCCTCTCCCCTCCGTAGCAGAGTCTTAGGATTCCTGTCACATGATGGCTTCATCGGGGGCCCCTTGCTGGAGCGTTTTCGCTCTCCTCCTGATCCGTTCAGCTTGGTTCTCTCTGCTGCCTGGCATATCAAAGGAGATTTGTGGGTCATTGAGCCATGGACGCAGAATATAAAGTTATCAGCCTGCCTGGCAGCATCAAAACAACAAACCCGCCCCCCACCCCAGCCATCATTTACCATCTTCATCCTTCGAGTGGCAGGAAATTGTTAGTCTCTCTTACAAATGTATATTGAAGGCATTTAATTTCTAAAGGATAATCAGGATGTAGAGGTACCAGCTAAAAGACCTTAAATATTACATCTCCTAATAGGGCACTTCAGATTATAGCATGATGTAGTAAGATGAAGAAGCTGCTTATAATTCCAATTTTAAAGACACAGGCTAATACTAATGACAAACTGGTATTTTTGCAGAATAATAAAGTAATTTGCCTACCATTTCCAACCTTGTCACAGATAATAAATGGATATATTTGATTACAAGCATTCTGGGCCAGTGGAAATTGATATCACTTCCTCAGTCTCGCCTAGCTGAGGATTTGATCCAGACTATTTATTTGGGGATTCAAAGAAAGATTCATTATAATAATGTTTCTAAATGCGAATCATCCCTGTCCAGTTCCTTTCTGAGCACTGGGACTATTTAGCTCTCAAGTGAGTGATCCTGGTAGAAATGCCAAGATTCAGTCTGGAAGACATAGAGTATCCAAAAGGATATGGGGAAAGATGGCACCAAGTGCCTGCAAAGGGTGAGGAGTTCAGCACAGCAGCAGGGTTAGAAATATCTGTCTTGTAATGTCCATTGTAGCTCAGTTAGAAACAGATTCTTTTGATGTGGTTTGGAACTGTTGTGGGGGCTCTGAGAACCTTTTAAAAGGAATCCTCATTAGTCTCTTCAAAATCAGTCTTTAAACCGTGGCCTGAAATGTCTCCCTCAGCTCCCCCTGGACAGTGAACTTGCAGATTAAAGACCTTTACCCCGTGTCTCCACCTGCCGTGTGCCAGGCCCGGGGCTCTGCCTGCCCAGTGCCTCCCCTGATCGATGGCTACACCAGGGTACCGAGCTCTGCCTGCCCAAGGCACACACTCCCTGAGGTCCTGGGGAAAGAATCCTGAGCAAAGGTGGGTGATGGATGGTGCCACAAACAATTGGAGGGAAAGTCAGTGTGATACCAGGAGCCCGTGATGGCTGGAGAACAAATTCTGACAAACTATGGATGCTGTGACCCCTCTAACCATAGCTTTGTATGTGCTTGACAGGCAGGAGTGTGTGGGCATTTCTCCCCACATCCCAGAGCAGGGATATCTACTTAAAAACATTGTCCAAACCAACAAAACCTGTGCTGAATTCAGTGCTGTTGTGATGTAATCACCTACTGGTTTTAATACTCAGCACATCTCTTAAATCTGTGTGCAGGTTGTGTCTTCTTCTCTGATGCAGCAAAGTCTCCTAATATATAACTCTGCATATTTATCATATAAATAAAATCCCTTTTTGGCTTTTTTACCATATATATCAACATCCCTTTTCATGAGTAAATTGTGTCTTTATTGGCTTTCTTATTTCTGTGTAGCTTGGCCTGCACTTAATATATTCATTCTTCCCTTTCTAACCATCACCATCTCTGTTTCTTCTCATACTTAAATCTAGGCTACATAAATGATTTTAAATTCCCTTATGATCAAACATGATCATGCAGAGCTTGAAGTCAGAGAATGTTAAGTGTTATCTAATTAATTGCATAAATGTGGAATGCAAAAATTAAGTGTTCTCTGGTAATTTCTGTGTGCAGTAGGCTTCTTCAATATGTGCTGGATTACAATACCTCACATGTGCTTGGGGTACTGCCTATAAACAATTCATATGACACTCATTTTCCAAGGGTGGTCATGGTTCTATTTTCCTCTAGTGATTACAAACTTTTCTAGTGCATTAATAGAGGAATATCTAGAAGACAGCTTTGTTATGCCAGTTGTATATATGCTTAACCTTTTCCCTTTAATTCTGTGTGTGCAAGCACATGTATAAATGTGTACCTGTGTGTACTGTATCATGCTCACATATGATTGAGAGAGAAATAACATTTACACAGCTATGGTGCTATGGTTCACTACTTAATTAATTCCAAATATAAGCGACATACTTTTTAGAGCAGTTCAAAACTGGGCACACCTTTCTCTTTCAAAACTGATCAATTACAGCAACTGCTCTGTTTGATTTTTAAGAGGCAAACCTTTGTAGTATATGCCATTTTGTTACTTATGTTAGAAAGGAATGCTTTAATCCCCTTAGAAGTTAACCTTAAAAAGGAAACATCTACCTTATTGTGGTGTTGACCTTGTTCTGGTAAATTGCCATGTTTTCCTTTACCTACATCATGCTATCAGTGTGAGATGTTTACATCAAGGATAAGGTTAAATGTTTCTTTTTTGAGGTCACTTACTCCAGGTCTTTCTATGTATATCTCTGAAAAAAAGGGAGCAATCAGCCTGACTAACAAAGCAACCTGCACAAGCTGTACCAAATCCATCAATTCTTTTGTGTAAAACTTACCCCCACTTTGACGTTCTTGTCTGAGCAACATTCAAAATGCAAAGCAAGTTGTGGTTAAATCCAGTAAGGTTTTCACAGAGGCTTATGAAAACTTCTATTTTGCATGGTCTCCACATGTGAAAGTTTAAACTGCCCAGATTGGTCTTAAATCTTCACCCATTTTAGAGTTTTTATTCATTTGAGAGTCTTCATGTTGTTTTTTTTTAACTGCAATCTACAGAAATATTAGCTTTGCTCTGTTTTCTGTTTGATTTGGAAAACCAGTTCATACTCTTTCTGGAAACTAAAGAAGGAGAAATTAGATGACAAGTTGATTTGGAGGGAGGGTTTGGTGAACACTTTGAGTGTCTGAAAATAGTGAAAGAGGTTTGCAATTGTTTTGGTTCCTCCAGAACTGAGAATTTAATATTTTCTATATCAGACTTAAAAATGTGCAGACTTAAAAATGAAACAGAAAAGAAATGTTTAGGGATTTCTTCATCTTATCAATTTGCTGCCCTTGAAATAAATTTTTTTATTCAGAGTATGCTAAAGGAAATTTTTTAATAAGGTATTTCAGTATTTACCATGGAGAGGAAATCAGACTAGATAAGTTTGTATTAAAATTCAGTTTTCTTTAACAGTGCTGAATGTTCAGATTTCAGTTTTCTTATGACACATATGCACAGAGACAATTCCAGCTTTTTTTTTCAGTCCCTTTCATTACAGGAGACATAAGATACACCTGAATAATTAGTGGTAAACTTTGTAGGAACAGAAAACAAAAAAGACACAACTAGAAATCAAAAAGCCTGTTCACACCAATGAATCTACATTTCCTCCAGATAAGTTTTAGAACTTGTTATAGTGTTCAGTAGTCCTTATTTTTTCCCAGAATACAAAAACCAAACTGTAAGACCAAGAATTCTGAATTCAGTTAAAGGCAGCTTAACATAGTAACAGGAAACTATTTTCATATGCATATGATTGTGTATTTCTTATTCACATATTCCACATTATTGTGTTAATACTTACATAGTGTGGCTGACTTACCTGGATGAAAAACAAAAGCATTTATGAAAATGTAAAATTTCATACCCATTTTACTCTACCTCACCCATTTTGATCAGTTCTAATTATTTTGATGATACGGCCCCAATAAAGATCATAGAGTAGTGCAGTCAGCATTTGATGAACCTGTAACTTTAATGAAATGTAGTACTGTATTATCCCTACAGCTAAGCTGAAATCTCCTAGGAAAATATTGTTCACTGATTTTATTCTCTGAAATACAATCTAAAAAAAACCAAAGCACTGCAAGTGGTGTATGAAGTCTCCTGCAGCATACCTATGCCAGCCTCTCTTTCCCTGCATGTATTGTGGGCTAACATAAACACAATTAAATGAAGTATTTCCTTCCTTTGGGATCTTAGGATAGCAGCAGTTAATAATAGAGCACTGCATTTCATTACAGTTTTGGGTCTGAGGCTGCAGAACTTAGATATGGAGAATATCAAATGGAATAGCCAGGAGAAATAGTCAGCAGAACTGATTACCTAGAGGAGTGCCTCCATGTGCTTTATGCATAATCATTTCACCAATTATTCCTAATTTAGGTGATGAGTTGACTTTATTTTTTTTTTCCTCTGAAAACAGAGCATTAAGTGTTGTTCTGTATTTCTGCTCGTACTTAGCAGTGTTCCCCTTCCGGGTGGAGATGTTTGCTGTGCAGAACATTATCTCCCTGTGCCTTGTTCCCTGTGCCTTGTGTGGGTGTGAAATGTGGGGGAGAAGGGATGTGGGGTTTCCTGACCCCCCAAGGCACTGCTTCCTGAGGATGTGATTGATCCTGGCTTAGGAAGGCAAGGGAGATTTGGAAAGCGGCTGCTGGAGCTCCAGATAACTTGTGTAGTGGAGTTGGAAGGGTTGTGGCAGTGCAAGGATTTCAGTGATAACCAAAAGATCTGTTTGCTGGAGAGGAAAAAGGGTTCTCACCTCACAGTCTCTGTGCAAGGAGCCTGTTTTTATTATTGGAGTTGTATCAAAGGGAAGTGAAGTAGGACAGCATGGTCATGAACATTCTCTTGAAAATACCACGTCAGCAAGAGGTTGGATCCTCAAATAATTGTCATCTTTTCCTGTCACACTGATGTGGCCAGATCTGGCCCATGGCAGGGAACACACGTTCATATCCTGTCCCTGTCACTGCAGCATCATCCAGGGAGCCACAGCTGGAGTCAGGCTCCATAAACCCAACCCACACAAACACCTGATGTCTTGTGTTTGATTTGCAGTTCCACACAAACTATTTTTGTGAAAGTCAAGAAGTCAAAGTTTAGAGCGTCCTTAAGTGGGCTTTCCTGGGTTAGATTTATTTAACTACATCAAAAACACTGGAAAATAAGTTTGTCTGCCTTATTTGCAGGAAAATTAATTAGGCCAAATATGGTACTGGATTTGGAAGAGGCATTCTTAATTAAACAGAAAAGGTGATGTCACAGAAAACTCAGTTTTAGGACTGTGTTACCAAAAGTATGAGTAATGCAGCTATGTGATAGTTGTGGAAATTCTTATTATCTGTGTCCTAATACACCTACATTAGGTAGTTCTCCCTTTTCTCTCTAAAATTTACAACAGTACATGGTTGAAAAGTGCAAGTCAGTAGCTGATTACTGTGAGAACCTACAGAATATTTGATGTTTTTAACAGCAGTGAGGTAGATGAGTGAAGCAAGAAAATTAATGAATTTGAACCCTTTGAAAAATTTATTCTGTGTGCTTCATTGATTTTGAGAAAAAAAAAAGACTGTATTCATGCTGGTGTAAGTCTGAAATAATTGCACTAAAAGAACAACCTGCAGATAATTTAAATTAAATATAAAAAGAGTTACAATCTAGTCCCATATTATTTCGGGAGATTTCAATTAGTGTTTCCTTTGTCAGCTTGAATCTTCAACCCATTATATTTTTTTCTCTCTTTTTCAGCTTTTGTGATTATTTTTTTTTTAGTTACATGCAGTAAAATATTCTTCTTTGAATATTTAAATGTGAAGAATGCAAATAAGAACATAGTAGTTTTGACTCTGCAAAACTTTTTTTTAAAAGCAGTCAAGTGCCCCAAAGGCAGAAGAAGAATATGACAGAGCTGGCAAATCTGAAGCCCCTGAAGGAGGAAAAAAAAAATAAAATTGAAGTTACTCCAGCTGCAAAGCCTGATCCCAGAAAACTAGGGCAGTATATTCCTTAAGCTGTGCTCTTGGACTGACCAAAGAAACTTGAGATTTATTGTTTTGAACTTTAGCTCTCCTGGGCTGGTTCTCTGTGTCCCTGCCTAGGTGAAGGGAGGCCATGTGCATAAATCTGACCTTGCTCACGGAAAGCAGCGCGTCCCAAACCTTCCTCTCCACGGCGGAGATTTCTGTCCTGGTGCCGCCTTTCCCCGTGCTCCCGCGATCCTGGCTCGCCCAGGAGCCTCGGTAGGGATTGCTTGTGTGTAAACAAGGAATTTGGCAGGAGCTCAATCCCTTTCAGCAAAGTTTTCATGATATATTATTACCCATAAGGGAACTTCACTTCCTTTACTAGAACAGTGCAGCATCTCATTTTATTCAGTTCTTGTCTTCCCTCTGTCCTCTCTCTTATCATTTTCATATGCTGTTGTCTATCAGCTTTCATGGGAAGATTGCTGTTTCAGAAGATTAAGATGAATCTAATTTTATGTTTCAAATCCACATAAAACACGGATAGTTATGGAAGCTTGGACTCATTGTGACAGCAAATTCAGCCTCGAATGCCCTGCAGGGAATTATGTCTTAACATGTTGTATCTCTTTTTCAATGCCTGCAAGGCTATTTCTTCATCACCATGTAAACTGCATGGTGGGGAATGCCAACAAAAAATAAGATGCAGTGGAAGATAAAAATTCAGTGTAAATAAGGTGTAAGATAGACAGTAAGCTACAAATGGCTTGTTCTATTTAAACCTACTGGGTGGAAGGCAGAAACGAGGGGCCCATTTCTGATTATCTCACAAACTGGAAAAAAAAATAAATAAAAAAAATCTATTTAATATTTATTGACAGTATCAGTAATATGCATTGGAATTCAGCTCACTGGCATCTGATGCAGTTAAAAAACACATGCAAAAAAAAAAAATACACAACATAAACCAGCATTCTATTTGTATGTGATGGTAAATGTTTGTTTCTAGCACAATTCCCTTTGGGAGAGGTGGTGGGTGGGGGGTGGTGTGTGATTCTGCTTTTTCATTTGCAGCAATCACTAATTTCGGATGAGTTGTTAGACCACACGCGAGTAATTTTCCTAAACAATGGCTTCAATTAGTGGTCAGATCCAGCTTGTTGGTGTTTTACCCCGGTCTGTACAATAGACATTTTGCAGATGTCATGCAGTGTTCTTCCAACAGCTGTGTGAGATTTCCTTCTGAAGAAAGTGTTCGGCAGAGGGAAGTTGGGGGGCCCATTTGCAGAGATGCAGGCCTGTGTTTGAATGTTTAATTACAGAGATTGCAGGCAGGGCTGCTGCTGCCTGCCACCACTTAGCACTTACACACAGGGCTGAGTGAGGACTGGGGTAATGGATTTGAGAACATGTTTGTTAAGACCAACTTGTAATTCATTTTGGCTGTCATTATTCATAAAGCTGGATGGGATTCTTCCCCACATGTGCACCGAAGGAAAAAAAAAAAAAAAGTTTTCCAAAATCATCCCCAAAAGAAAATGTGTCTTTTGACTTTAGGGAAAACAGTTGTTTTAAATATATATATATATATATATATATATATATATATAAAGAAGGTATTGTTAAATATTTTAACCAAACCCAACTATAAAACCCATCTTTTTCACAGATATTTTAGTTGGGTATTGACTTCATTGGGAAAAAGTAAAGATCACTTCAGTCAGAATTTCAGCACAGAGCAGTGCAAATCCAGAGAATGTGAGAACATTTAGGCAGGATCCCTGACTGTATGAATGGGGGTTGTGTGGCTTATTAATATGGATCTATGTATTTATGCTTGAATTAGTGTATCTGAGAGAACAAATGACTTTGTGCTGGACAGGCTATATACACAAAATTACTTCTCTTGTGACAAGAGAAAACGGAACATAAAATCTAATAGACAATAAATCTGGTTTATATCTTCCTGTCTCTTTAATCAGGAAAGAATCTGGCTATTTTTAACTATAGGGTCCAATTATAAAGTCAAATGTAATGTTCTTTCTTTATCAAAAGTGTCAGGAAAATATTTTAAGGGTCAAATCCTTAGCTAGTATAAATTAGGAGAGTGTGCTGATTTGTACCAGCTGAAAATCTGACTTTGCATGTCCTTAAATTTTCAGATTTATCTAGCTCCTGAAGTGTGTCCACATGCATCTCTCAAAAAGACTTGTTTTTCCTGATTAGCATCTTATTGTTTGGAGGCAGTAGATTGTAAAATACACTTCCAAAATGTCTTGTGGATGTGTTTTGTCAAATTTATTGATGGGAGTGGTGTTGAGAATGATACTAAAACTCATGGGTCCACAGACGTTAATAGAATTATTGATTAAGCAAGAGTAAATTTAAAAATAATTTGGCAACTTGGTTACTGGATCATGGAAAAAAGTAGAGAGGAGGGGACTTTGAGAAGGGGGACATGATGTGAGAAGACCCAAACAGGTACATTCTGCTTGCTCAAATGCTTTGGTTGTCACTGGCTCTTGGGTAGCAAGGAAAAAATATGTGGTTAGGCATTCTTTTAGTTAATAAAGATTTATGGCAAGCAGTTGAGTCTGATAAGTGATGTGTGCATTAACAGTCATTTTAAAAAGTTGTTAAAAATACATAGATATCAAACTCCAAATATCTCCTTCCTCCATAGCCTTGTCACAGCGTGCTGCAATCGGACGTGTCAGATATTACAGTCTGAGCAGCGCTGATAAGCTCAGTTCTTCAATGTGAAATCTCCAAAAACACAGAAGAGAGAACAGAAGCTTGGTTGAGTCACTTGGTAGTGCTTTCCTTTGCCTCAGCACTAGGCCAAAACACAGGATGACTGCAGCTGGAGGCACTTTTATTGTGAGATGAGATGCCTGTGTGCTGGTGGTTATTAATGAATCCCCAACACACTTCCTGAGAGCCTTAGCACCATCTCTGATCCACCAGGTCACCTGTGCTCCTCTGGAAAGCTCCCTCTCCCTTCCTGAGGGCACAGCTTTGCAGATGCTGGCATCAGGGCAATCTCATTAGCAGGCCCACGCCTTTGAAATTGGCTCCCTGTGTACGTACACTCAAGTGTGAATCTCATCATCAGCCGAGCTCTGGGAGCTGCCTGTCCCTGCAGCCCGGATCAGGAAGGCTGCTGTGCCGTCAGCCTCCTGAGGACAGTGACAATCCTGGTTCCAGTCGAGCCAGCTCGGTGCCACGCTGATGAAGTGCCCTGCATTTAGCCATCCTTGTAATAACAGCAATTGTTTTCATTATGCCTTCTGAATTTTCAGTAATAACAAGAACTGGAACGTTTCAAGGCTGACCCCGTTCTTGTGGTTTCCTGACCACATGTCTCGGGGACAGGCCCAGCTCAGGTCCTGCCGCCTCTGAAAATTTGCCTCGTTAATTAACAGGGTTCAAAACATTTGGCTGGTGTTTTGGTGCTTTGTTTAAGGAGGTAAGAACTGGGAAGAAAAGAATGTTATTTGCTGCTGGAAAAATTTGCTGCACCATTTCAGTGTTGTTGAAGGGCATAACTCAAAGGACCAGCAGAAATCCTTTGTTTCAGTTACTACTTTATGAGACCAAAATAACTTTCTATCAGGATTTGCAGACCTGAAAGAAAGGATTTGTACCTCTACACCCTCTGTAGAAATTGTGCAGGTTATAAGGACTGTTAATAAGTTATTAAAAAAAAAAATCTGGAGTAATTTCATCTGCAAAGATGAGTTAATTGACAGATGAGCTTATTTTATAATTCAGTTGGTCCACCCATAATGTCAGCTACGTTTTGGTACAAATCTGAGAAATGAGCTCTCCTGTGAAAAATACTGCCATTTTCCCTAGCCCAGCCTGCACACACTCTTTCAGAACACCATTAGTAGTGTTGTTCTATATATGCAAAGACAGGATATGGGTTTTTTCCATACTTTTAGCTAGTGCCACTTAAAGTTTTGTAGATGGAGCCGGAGCCATGGTGTCTAGGAGGCCAAGCATTCTGACAGGCTTGCTTAAGTGCAGCAATTCAAGTTTCATAACTAGCTACCCAAGGGGACTGTGTACTAACAGTATCCTCCTATATTGGTTCTGTGTGTTGGGAAAGTCACAGGAAGTTGAAATGAAATTGTCAAATACCCCCGGGCCTCAGACCTATATGGTGGCATCACTGCTGAAAAATAATAAAAATGATGCTAAAACATACTATCCCCAGTGAACCAGATAGTCAATAAAGAACAGGATCTGTGCAGAATTGATTGTATTCATAGTGAGATTTTGGCTGCTTGTAGTATCAATTAGAGTTGTATTAATAGGTACAATTCTGACTTTATACTGGCATTAATTTTAATGATGAAGGTTATCAGTCAAAAAGTAAAGCAGAGATCTTTGCTGTAATGGTTTCATAGTCTGGACTTTCCATAAGTTAATGCAGTGCACGGTTTTGAATGGATTGTCTGCTGAGAAGCAATCCTGCAGTTTGTCTCAGAAGCTGTAAGTCACTTTTTAAACAACAGAAGTTACCAAGGCACTGTGGTGACTCTGGTGTGTCCACTTCTCTGGGCAGGAGTGGGCTGTTCCACCCACTGAAACTGCAATGCTCTTGGATTTACTGTGTGTGGAAGTCAAATCTATATACACTCAACAGATTAAAACAAAGAATGTGCTGTGTAGGGAAAGTTCCTCACTAAATAAGTTCTGGCTCTGGTCTACAATCTGTTGTGCTGCGTCCTAAAATCCTCTAAAGAATCAGTCCAGTGGTTCATCTGTGGCACTGAGAGCGTGACCAGATGGACTCCAGACCATGCCTGGCTCTGTACACCCACTCAGGCCACAGCTTCACCTTCACCAGTGTAGCTTCACCTACACAAACTGTGTAGGAGAAGGGCAGGAATAAGTTGCACTGCTTATCTGTGACACAGATTACTTCCTCTGAAGAGCTGGGACAGTTTTATTGACCTTGGCTGCATGATTGGAAAAAGAGTCGATGATGGAATTTGTCCTTATGTCAGTAGATTAACAGTATGCTTTGGCTATTTTTATTTTTTTTATTATTATTATTTTCAGGGAGGAAGCTGTGTGTTTGTGAACTTTTAAAACTGATGCATGGTAAATTCTCAGCTGAAAATGGCCTTGAAAAAAAAATAGAAATTGAAGTGCATTAGGACACTGCAGCCAGCTTCCCTCCCAATGAGCTTCAGTAAAAAAAGCCCTGCTTGAACCCCCTGCACGGGGTTTTTCAAGCCAGATATTATGACAGAAGAAAACAGGAGGTTATTTTAATGAAATGAGAATAGAAGAGAATGGAGTTTGGTTTCAGATGTATGTATTGTGAGTCATCCCAATGCTTTTATGTTAGATTCCTGAGTTACACCAATCAATGAAATTGGCCTGTGCTTTTCTCTCCCTTTCTTCATTTAAATGTCAAAGTGAAATTCAAAGGCTTGTGCAGAACTACTTGAGTCATTCAGAAGATCACTGCCCCACTGGGGATTCTCTTTGTTTCAGCACTTGAACACTATTGGTTTTATTATCTCCATTCAGGTTTTGTGATTATTCTCATCCATAGCCTCCTAACAGCCATTAGAGATGCAGACAGAGTTCTGCCTTTGCATTGCATGAATAAATATAAATGCTATTTTGTGACTTGTCAACAATATCCGCTAGTGATGCAATGTCGTAGCATATTCTGGGTACTAACACCCCCATTTGTGAGATATTCAGCCCCCTTCATTCCTCTTGGATTCACTGGCATTAACAGTTCCCAAGACCAGATGGTTTTTCACTGCACTGGAAGATGCAGAGGAACAATAATAATGATGATCACTGAAGTTACAAAGTATTTTAGCTCAACTCCACAACAGCCACTAATTACTTCAGCTCTAAAGTTGCTCAAGGTGAGGTTCCACCTTAAAAATCTTTTGATGGTTCAAGTCACTTTTGGTCTTTTCTGGATGAGTTTACGTGTTTATAAACCAGTGTATAGCAGGAAGAACAGCAGGGAGAGCAGGAGAATATGGGGTAGAATTCTCTTAAACCAACTTTTCCATTGAATCATTCATAGCAAGGAAATGCATAAGAAATTCAGTGCCTAATTAGAGAGGCCCTGAGGGTTGTTGAATGCACTTAAAGTTGCAATTTTTTATGGTTGGGGTGGTTGGGTTTTTTGTTTGTTTGTTTTTTCTTTGTTTTGTTTCTCTGTTTTGGTTCTTTTAATAGTACAGAGTTGGAATTGCACACATATCATGGACTGTGATATCTTCTCCTTACAACCTGGTTTACAGTCTGCTGAAGTTATGAAGTTATGTTCCTTGCTTACATTGTGGACTCTGAAGGAGCTGCCTAGCCTTCATATTATCAATGATAAGGAATGAAGAGCTCCTTATGCCAGTGATGAGGCCCCACAACTCAAAGCAAATTAAAGTATCACTGCATTTTTCATAAAGTTAAAGCAATACTTTTAATGAGATAGATGCATGTGCAGGTCTGAGCCACTTCAGCTGCTGCTGGTGGTTTCTAGTTGTGGTTTATGTGGAAGCAGGTGGGGAGGAGTGAAAGACTTTTGTGTCCAGAATGTAAAGCAGACTTGCCTCTGGTTCTTCTCTGGCACTGGTGTGACATCGTCTGGGTGGTCTTCCCATTGTTCATCCCTGTCATATCAGATCACCTGTAAGAGAAATCTTTTAATTAGTTTGCAGTTATGTTTGAGACAGATGAGCTTGGCAGGAGAAAATATAGGCAGCTGTCCTGAGTTTTGAATTTGAGAATCTGTGTTATGTTTTCACTGAAGTGAAACTTGGTTTTCAGGTCCCACTTGGAGCTGCTGGGAAAACCCTGTCTCCTGCACATTCAGCTCCAGTTAAACAAAAGCTTCAGTAGAACACAGCAGTTGTGAGTAGGATGGAAATTATCAAGTCAATGGGGAAAGTGTGGTGCAGGAACAGAAAACAGACCGCTGAGCTGACTTAGACATATCATGTGTCAGTTAAACAGATAGCTCTGGTTTCTAACTCAGGCTGCTTCAGACTGGATTTAATTTTGTCCAGACTAGATAAGTAGTGGTGGTGTTTAGTTGTAGGCAGAGGAGTGGCAATTCATGGCTTCAGTTGATGTTTTTGACGAGGGGCAGTCTCTGGTTTTGTTCTGTCAGGGAGAGCAGACATTGCAGGGCAGGTCTGGCACTGGAAAGAGCGTTCCCTTTGCTCCTGGCATGGAGAGGAATAACAAAGTTAATGTTCCACCCCGTTTTTAAATCCTGTTTTCTATTATATGGCTGAACTGTAGACAGAGATTTGCCTCTCTCTCAATATGTTGTGATGTGAATAAAAGCCTTATGGATTATGAGCAGCAATGGGAACTTGGGAAGGAAACAACACTTAGCATTAGTGAAAATTCCAGTTTTATGTTGCAGTGTAGGTGCAGTTTTTTAAACCAATATATTATAGTCCATTTGGTGTTAACTTAAATGGAGAAAAGTGCTGCAGCAGATACAGATATCACTTGTTTTGGTATTTCCACTTGAAATTCGCTTGGTAATATCAATCTGCAATACAACAGTCATTAACCCTCATTAACCCTATAGAAGTATGATCAAGACAGGTGTTCCCAATAGGACAAATAGAAGAGAGGTCTTCTGCAGTAGGCCATGAAGTAAGTTGAAAATTATCTCCAAATAAATCTTAAAGATGAAACTAAATGAAAAAGCACAATAAAGTGAGTAAAGCATGGTAGTGCTGAGACAAGCAGTAATTTATTAATGTTTGTCTGCAGAAAAGTAAAGAAACTTTGCATATCTGTTTTGCTTAATTATCTGGTTGACCTCAGTGAAAAGAAAAGCTGAAGTTAAATGCATAACATTTCTCTTTACAGTGTTTTTTCTCAGTTCCTTTCTTATGAGTACCCATGTGGTTTCTCTGCTTCTAAGCAGAATGATAGCTCCAGTCATTTTAATAACCTCTGAGAAAGTGCTTCAGGACATATTTGCAGAGCTGAGGTTGCCATGCCACAGCCTTGTCTCCTTACCATGCTCTAGATATTGAACCTTCCCGTAACTACAATTACAACATAAACCACAAAATGTAGATTTACAGATTGTTTTCAACAACACCCATTCAAATTTACTTATATTTACACTAGAAAAATTAGGGTAAGTGCTATTGTGACCAGAGACGGAGACCGAGATCAATAACCAACCAATTCTTGGCTAATAAAGCACTTCTCTAAGGTCTATGGTTGTTTTATTCTGACTTTGAGGTTGGCCTCTAATGTCTTATCCATTGACTTTTCCCGTAAATATGTCTAATAGAGACCAAGCTGAACCCTGAGACAAAAAGATACACTCTGTTTGGTAAGAATTGCTAATTAACTCGGTATGTAAAATCTGCAGCTACTCTCTGCTTTTAGCTGGTCTTTGGTGGCAAATACAAATCTGTAACACAGGTATAAAAGTAAAAAATTATTTCTAAATATATAGGCAGGGGTTTCCTAAAGTGTCAAGAAGTTCAAATCCACTTATTTCTTATCTTTTCAGTATGAGAATCTTGTGCAGTAAGGAAAATGCTGCAGAACACATTTGAGGTGGTGTAACAGGATCTCTTTGTCATGGACTCTGGTCATATATATTTTACATACATCGATTAAAAGATAAAAGGGTTTTGTTTTGCTTTGTTTTTGACAAGAGAAATGAGTTAGCATTGCCTTGCTTGTGCTAATCCATAGGAGCTATTAAATTAAAATTTAGGGCCTGGGTGCTCTTTGGTGTGTTGCTCCTGTCCAACCTGGCCTTGAACACTTCCAGAATAGGGCAGCCACAACTTCTCTGGGCAACCTGTGCCTCACCACCCTCACAGGGAAGAATTTCTTCTTGACATCTGATCTGAATCTACCCTTTTTTCAATTTAAAGCCATCCCACCCATGTGGAGTGTGTTCATTGGAGCTGTTGGAGTAAAGAAAGGACAACCTCCAAATGTCGTTCTTGGTTTTGGTCTGAAAACAGTGGAAGACCAAAAGTTATAACCAGAAGAGTGCAAATTTTTGTGGTGATGGTCTAGTCTGATGGGATACTTCATCTGAAGTAGCCTGCACGTTAAGGGATAGTGAGTTTTGCATCAGAAAAGAGGTGAACACCCCTTTGAAAGGTGTGTGGTGACACCGTGTGAGCAGGTAAAGCTGGTGAGGTTCCCTTAGCAACACTGATGTCATGGTGGGTTACAGCAGCAAATCCTGTTCCTCTTACTGAAAATGTTAAATAGTACAGAAGAAAAATTGTTGTATTTTCAGATTAAAATATTTTAGTTCAGATTCTCAGGATCTGCTGTGAGTAGATTAGAGAGTCTCTAAATCCTCCTGAATTAGAGCTAGGAGAATGCACCACAGCCTGCTTTCACACCTCTGTGGGACTGGCAGATGAATTTTGACGTGCTGCTGTGGGTATTTAAACCTGGAACACACTGCATTTCTTGTCTTGCTCATCTGCATTGCTTTGCAGACTCCTCAGGTGGCAGGGCAGGTGTCACACCTTTGGTAGGGCAGGTGTGACAGAGTGGATGCAAGTCCTGTTTTCAGAGCACTGCTCCTCAGCTTCAAAGGCTGGAAATGGAAAATGAAAATGGAAAGCTTGGTGCCTTTCTGACCTAGGCAAGAGAGTCTGATAAACTCAGCTTTATAAGGGAAAAGGGTTACTTTGTGAGGTTAAACCACTGGTTATACTTTAATCCTTGTTTGGAGGGTGAAAGCATCACAAAAGAGAAATCATGCTTCTTGTCAAGTACAGACTTTTGATAGGGTGAATTAGGAGGGTGGTTTTCTTTGGTGGTTCCTCATGGTGCACATGATGTGACAGCACTTTCAGGGGTGGTTATATCTCCCCTATGCTCAGGGCAGGGCTGTGCAGACACACATATCTCCTGCATCTGCCTCTGGAGCATTTAAAGTTTGGACAAGGCCAGACAAAGAATTCTGAGCCTTGGGTCTGGTGGAGTTTGGAAGCTGTTACAGAGAGTCAAACCTGAAGTCAGAGAAGATCACTCAGACCCCTGGGTTTGACCCAGTTGTCTTGGTTGTTGCTACTTTATCCAAGAGGATTCCACAGAGGAAGAACAGCTGCTGGATGTTGCCTTCCAGGTGACAATATTCTATTCAAACACTTCCACATTAACCACTGAGAAGTGGTAGCTCATTCTTGCCATTTTCACTTGGGGTGTCACACACTTTCCAAGTGATGTGACTCTGTCAGAATTAGTCGTGCTTGCATGAAAAGATGTCTGTATTGTTACAGTGAACAAAGCAATTAATATGTCTTTAATTTACACCTAACAAAACAAAAAGCATGCATTTATTCCATATGACACGTAGACAAATTTTTCTTTAAAAACAAAGTTTCACGCTGTGACTACAATTAGTGTAATTGTCAGCTCTTCTCTAAAAACAAATATGTATTAAGAGAAGAGCCAGTATTGTGCCCTCCTCTGGTGTGAAAATGAGACAATCAAAATCTATTGTAATTACCTCAGTGATATTATAATTAGCAACGATTAAGTTATTCCATGCTGTTTTATTCCTCTTGGCTACAATTAAAAAAGTATATATCTTTCTGTTGCACATTACCACTGATCATTTTACCTCCATACATGTCTCATAAGTGGATAAATTAGAAGTAATTTTAAAGCACAACTCCGTTAAAACATATATCTTTCTATTTAACTGCTTTAACCCTTTGCAAGATCCCTACATCTTTTAACATCTGTGAAAAATAGCCTTGTTTGTTTGTTTTTAATACTCTGTGGGCCATTAAACCAAAGCCATAAAAATGTGGAGAGCACCCTATTTACTGGTAATAAATGATCTAGGTTTTCAAAAGTCACCATCCTAAGTGACAAATGAGTGATGCCAGGGATGTTTTGTGATCCGGGACTCAGCATCACACCAAAATCCCTTTAGGATCTGCATTCCTCCATCTGTGCCCCCAGTGGGTTTCTGGTTGGGAGACATGCTTTGGGCAGCCCAAGGTCACATTTTTCAAATGCAGTGATTTGCATTACTTTCAGGAAGAAGAAGGAAGTACTAGAAAGTGTATCTCTACCAGATAGATAGATAGATAGATAGATAGATAGATAGATAGATAGATAGATAAGGTTTGCTGCTGCAGAAACCTTAGATTTAGCTTCATTTTCTTCCTGACAGCTGGTGGATCCATGGGCTGTCCTTATGCAAGGACTGAAATACTCCCAAACTCCTTTTTTTTTTTTTTTTTTTTCTCCTGAAAGAATCTGTTTCATCTTGTGAAAAAGAACATGGATTAAGATGGGGAGAGGCTGACTTTGGCCCATCTAGTATTTCAAGCCTTCAGGTGTAACAGAGGAGAGCAGTATTGTCAAAAGGTGGTCTCTGTATTTATTCATAAAAGATGACAAGATCATCCCCAAGCATCTGTGTCCCAATCATCAAAGCAAAGGAACTCACAGCTCAAAGATAAATACAGCTAATTTCAGAACTGCTGCAAAATATCCAAGTTCTGTGTCCAAGAAAATGAGAGTGGATGCTTAAATCAGACAGGTAGGAAAAAATGCCAGCCAGTTTCACAATAGATATTAAAAACCTCAAAATAAATCCCCCAAGTCAGTTTCCCTAAATGAATGATTGCATTGCTAGCCAACAAGAAGCAGCAAAGCTGAAGGTTCTGAAAGGTTGAAGAATTGTATGATCCATAGATCTACATATATCAGCTCTAGGAGGAAATTCTCTTTTGAGTTCTTTTGAAACTCCTTGTCCTGTTTGCATCCCCAGTACCTTACAAGAGTTTGTTTTCAATCCTGATGCTATCAGACTTGAAATCTCCTTTTCTCATTGATCATCCAGTTCAGCAGTGCTTATTTTGGCACCACTCCAGAACTAAACATGGCAAGTCCTGGACCTTGGACCAGTGTAATTTTCATTCCCTGCTAAGTGCCTACATTTTTAACCACACAGAGGCAGAGCTCTGAGCCTCAGGCTTCCTTTGTGTGCATGTCAGTGATGTTAATAATGTCTCTATTGGTATCTTGTCTCTGAAGTGAACTCCTAAGGCTTTCATTTTGTGAGTGGAAATCCTTTCTAAAAACGATTCCATCTCTGACTCTGTGTGGGATGCTGCAATCTAGTCTCATTAGAGGCAGTGAAAGCTCTTAGGCCAGCTATGGAAAGACGACAGGAAACTTTATTTCATCCAAATTTACCCCCAAATTAATCTACTATTCGTTTTTTTTTTTATTTTAGTCATTAAGTGTCTAGGTTTCAGATCTCATACTAAAAGGTCCCTGTCCTGAGGTTCATACTCCTTCTTTTGTGGGAGTTAATGATGTTCTTCACCTTGCAGCTTGATAGTGCTATTCTGAATATGTTGGGGATCTGCTATTGAATTTCAGGGTACCACCTTTTCATTCCTCCTTTTCACATTGGTGAGGGGAGGTGTGTCCTAAAGCAGAGCTCTTCTGGCTGAGCCTGGGGAAAGCATTTACACAGTGCATTGAACCAGCTACAACACCTGTGTGAGCAGAGGATACAGTTTAGCTCCTGCTGCCACTGTTTGATTCTTCTTTTAGCTTGAAACTCATTCTTTCATCTCTGCATTTTCTATTCAGAATAGTTGGAGATATTTTTAGAAACCTGTGTGCACCATGCACGGGAGAAGACACAAGTAGGTAAAATAGAATAGAGAGCAGATCTCTCCAGCAGTGTGTAATACTAATGATATTTATGTCAAATGTTGGCTGAAAGTCTTTTCCTGTAAGTGACCAGCCTAAGATGTGGCATGTGGAAGCTGGAAAATACCTGGGTGCTGTAGGGAGCCTGCCTATGCCCTCATTTATGTTGCATTTCCCTCACAAATATGCTTATGCTTCATTAGATTTGAATGCCTTTTTGAGGCATTCCTGCTCCCTCACATGCTCCTTAGACACCTGTATTTGTATGATTTTGAGTTTTAAATGCTACTACTTATTTGTTTGCATACTGAGCACTCTTTCATGACCAAGCATTGTGCAGGAGCCTCGCTGTTGGTGATTTTGAGAGGTTTTAAAGGCGCTTCTCTGCATGAAGCCAGATGTGCATGTGCTGGGCAGAGTTATTTATACGCACCATGGAGTAGCAATGCTTCATTACTGGCCTTATGAAGATTGCATCGTAAAAGAGCTTGGCAATGGGGTTATCAAAGTTAATGCTACATGAAAAATTGTGATTCTCACTAGTCTGCTGAGAGTGGAACACGTCTTAGTGTTGCCGTGTGTGTGGCAGTTGTTTTCATTCCTGGCTTTTGGGTTTGCCTGACCCTGGGAGTAAATTCCCTGTTTGCAGTAAGGGATTGGTTCATTAGCACCAACACTTGTCTCTGCCTGTTGTGAGCAGGTCTAACAAGTGTCAGTGGGGACTGGTTTCAGGTTGGGAACCTGCTGAGGCATCACTCAGTGATACCATACTGATGTTGACGTACAGAGCTAGCCAGATTTTCGGAACTCATGGAAAGTCTTCATCCTTATATCCTCTAAGGATTCTCTTTTCCCTTTAATGTGGAGGACTGAGTCTATGCCACCTTGCTGACAGTAATACAGAATTAGTAAGCTAATCCTGTTCCTCACTGATGATCAAAGGTAGGTCCTTGTAAAATGAGAAAAGAAAAATGCATAGACCAGAGTGAGAAAAATAAAGTGAGAATAACTCAGTTATTGTTCCTGTTGCTGGTGAAGTGCTCAGTGCCACACTGACAATGAGGAGCAGAGCCAGAATGAGCACTTTCCTGTTAGCATGAATGTAGCCCATGTCGTTAGAGTACGGAAATTATTTTAAGTAGATGGAGCTGTGCTGCCTTTTGTACACAAGAAAGGCTAATCCCATTAAAAGTAATGGTCTGAGATTGCTCACTCCAAGTACTGTTAATGAGTTAAGTTTGCTCGGTGTGTAATGAGTGCTCCGTGTTCTTTATGTCCTCCTTGCTGATGAACCGCATAGCAGGAGCTGTCACAAGCTTAATTATGAAAATTTCCATGAGTGAAAATATCATTTTAGGAAGCAGAGGTAAATAAATGGCATTTGTGGGCATCACTGGGTGGAGCACAGAGGGCACTCTGCTCTCCTCATTTATCTGGTAGTTTTTGGAGAGCTCGAATTTAATCCTGAGTTATTTAAATTTTCATAATGTCAGACCTAAAAAGCCATGTGAAAAATTGCATTTCCACGCAGGTGCAACTGCACAAACTCAGAGCAGGCCGTTTTTACAGCAAACCTAATTTCCCTTAGTCTGTAAAGGATTTTGAAACCTGTGAGATTAACATCTGCTTTCTCCTTCCTTCCCTACCTGTTTGTTAACTTTCATGTGCCAAACTGCAAAAGTCCCAAATCATGATCCTCTCTCTGTTTAAATTCACTAAATTCTGGCTTGGATGTAAACATCACTTGTATATCCATTTGGCTATCGTGGCCAGAGGGATCAAACTGGACAAATTCTTCACATGGGGCATTTGGCCAGGGCAGGGAAGATGCAGGACACACTTGCCACAACATTTCATTTGTGTGGGCAACCAGCAAGTGTTTGGAGGACCAGGTCCCAACTTAGACTGAGTCATTATACAATATTTTTTTCACAAAATGAAAATAATTATATTGATTAAGGCACCTTGGAAGGGACAGAAAAGCACCTTATGCATATGCAGGAGGGTAACAGTTTAGAGTTTTCTATCTTTTTGCTATTGAACAGGAGTGTTTGATCAGCGATACAAATGCTGCTTGGCAAGGAATGTTGACTGTATCAGACAACATATGGTTCTAGAGTACACATTTGCAAATTAAGTGGTATCTGGTCACAAAATGTGTTCACTTTTTATTTTAAAACACAACTCGCCTCCCCCCATTTTCAGTCACAGCCCATTTAATTCGGTGAGTAGATTATTCAATAAAAAACACTCTTGGATATAAGACAGATCGGATTCAATATAAAAAAAAAATCTTTAACAGTGACATTAATAACCTCAGTTCCAAGCTCAGAACTTGTTAGCCAGATCAGCCTCCAGCACAGTATTAATGTATCCATGAAAAGGAGGAAAGAAATTGTAGGTGCTTTTATTTTACATCCATATCTAAGCTCCTTTGCTGGTGACAGCCACTTTAAAGCCGTCAGCACTTGGGAACTGGGTTGTTTTTGTTTTTTAATAACGAGGTTTTCAAGCCATGATGGCTGTTCTGTTAATTGGGATGCCATTTGTAAGACCTTGAGACCTAGCTCTGATCATGAAAAAAAGATCATATTTTATGGACAGAGATACTAGGTTGAAACCTGCATATTTAGGGAAAAGCCTGAGTACAAATTTTGCCAACGTTGTCTAATTTGCTTTAAAAGAACAAAACTCCAAAACCTACTTGCAAAATTATCCTAAGCCTCAGGCATATGAAGCAAGTCCCGAATCTCATTACTAAATTGTCTTCTGCTTTTCACTTAGGCCTGTGTCTGAAAAGACTTTTATGTAACTAAACTCCAGTGGAACTTTATAGGAGTTTAAATTCTCAGAAAGAATGTAGGATCTGGCCTGTTGTATAAATCTATGATAGCCTGACTGTAAAGCACCATCTTAAATAGTACTGTTGCATGTATAAATAAAACCAGGCTTGTTAGAGTTTACTTTCACTGGGTTTGGACTGTTCTGTTGTGTGACATTTATAAGATGACAAAATTAGCCTGTCCCACCTGGTGTTGCTCTGTTGGAACTCTTCCCTCTTTGTATTGCAATTAATTTCCTACCAAGCAGCAGAGTAATATCAGTGCTTTGATTTTCAGCAGTCTTGTGAGACAAAGTTCTGGGCTCTCTTAAAGTTCCTATTAATTCAGCTACTGTGGAAAATAAAAACAGGGCAGCAGTTCCTTAGAATGTATGGAGTGGCAGACCTCAAACCACCTCACAGCTAAAGCAAGCTTTGCTTGCAGGAATAGTGGAGTAACTGATGTTTTCATAGGGTTAAAGATATTTCTGTCATGAAATTTATTCCTGAGATCATCCCTGATCTCAGGAATGCAGAACCTGATGGCTCCTACTGCTTATTCCTTGTAAATTCTCTTTTTTTTTTTTTTTTAAATTCAAAAGGCTGATAGCCATGAAGTAAGGGGGAGTGGATGCTGAAAGGTCTCGAGCAATAGATGTTGAACAAGTTGTTAAACAAGAGAATTGGATGTCTTTTTTCATCGTTCTGTATGTAGTATTGATTGATTGGAGTTTGAATAGGTATTGGTTTTAGATAAGCAAGACAAAGTGAAAGATCAACAGCAGCCAGTGAGGATGAACACTGAAAAGGACTGTAAAGATGGTATCTTGTGAGGATCTGGCTAGACACAGTTCTGCTCTCCTTTGTGCTGCCTCAAATCTAAAATCACTTCATAGAACCTGCAGACCTAATGGACTAACTTCAAGGGCAAGATTAATTTAAGAGAGAAACTCAGTTTAGGGTGGTAGAAAAGCCAAAACTCCGGAGTTCAACCTATCATGGATATTAAGTCAGTGGGTAAATTTTGATTGTACACCCTAATTTTCTGTTAGGTACTAATAATGATATGGAAAATAGGTGGAAGATGGGCAATTCTTACTTGAGAGAAGTGGCAGTGAGGGAAAGCTTTGGGTGAGAGAGGGGATTGGTGAGAGCCCTAAAACAAAGAATGCAGATTTAGGCCTTGCTTGATCACTGATACACCATGAAAATTTGTGCCAGTTAAACCAGACTTCTCAAGCTCTGTTTTTTTAATTTTTTTTTCCTGTCCTGTTCTTTATTAGCAGTTTCTAATAGTGCCTAGCTGAAGGGACTCTTGACTTCAAGTGGAGCAATATACATTTGTTCTGTAATTAAGAAATCAAATTAGCAGGAGTGCGGATGTCATCCATCCACTTCATGCCTTTAGGACATGAAAGTAATAAATTGACAGTCTCTCTGAGCCGAGTGAGATGCAGAGATGGGTGCAGAAGACCTTGCAAGGATAATTGCACAAGCAGCCCACAGAGAAGGAAGTGAGTTTGTGAGTGCAGTGCTGCAGTGTAGGACTGACAGCAAGGACTGCCGTGCTCTGAGAATAATCACTTTGTGATCCTGCCTGTTTGCAGTAGAATTGGAGAATAGTTTAGCTCAGGAGAACCTTTTCTCTTGAGAAACAGGGAGTTTCTGTTAAAATCATTCCAAGGTAAGTACTGGGGGTGGTCTTGGCTGCCAGCACAGAACAAACATCCCACGTCTGACCTTTCCTGGACTTGCAAACTTAAAAAACACCCCTGAGAAGGCACTGGAGGTACCAGTGCACTGTGGTTACTGCTGTGTAAGCCCATCTTCCTCAGCCTCACCATTTTTTGTTTCTTCTTACTGAGATAAGAAAGTAGAGCATTAAACTTTGACTATACAATCCTTTGCTGTATGTCACAACCTCTAATGTTAGAAAAGCCACCCCTTTTACTTAAGCACTTAATTCAATTTTTATTGTGCAAATTACGCTTACCCAAGCAGTACTGTTTAATTGATTAATAAATTACCATTGACTGTCAATGTTCTTGGATTTCCTCTCTGTGCTATTGGAAGCACTGCTGACAGTAATTAAATAATCATTTCATCACCAGTGATGATTGAGTTGATCTAATTCAGTAGCTCTCTTATGTACCTAGTGTTAAGTTTGGACTCATAGGATTATATTGATTGATGGAGGGAGACCAGAAATACAGCTATCATGGGTTGTTCCTTGCATTCAGAAGAGGAGGTAAGAATTGTCCTGATGGGTTATTGGATGCATTTTTATAAAACCTTGATACCTGTAGTGCTGTAAAGTGGCTCATGTCAAGTTCAGCTTGTAAAACTCACTAATTTGTCTATTCGCTAATGTAGCAGAAATATCTAATAAAATGATTATTGTTCAGGTAAAGAAAAAAATTGGAAAGAGGAAAAATCCAGTTTAGTCACATTATCCTAAGTAAACTTTTAAAAATAATTATTTTTAAAAAATACAACACATTCAATATGTTTAAAAATGAATCCTCTCTGTCTCATCAAGTAAATCACTCAACTAACACTTTCCATTTCATGTACTTCTTAAATAGCATCTTGTAGCTCTCCCAGAGAATACCAGCAACACCAGGTAAAGTGTCCCCCAGTCAGAAAAGATATTTGGGTTTGACAAAAATATAACTGAGATAATTGTATTGAGGGAGAATGATGAAATGTGACAAGCAACAGAAAGAGCTCATGGAATTTTCCTCAGAAGAGTTGTCAGAGCACAATTCAAGCCCAGTTGATCAGGGATGGCTTTAGAAAAATGAAATTAATTCTACCATCATAACAGAAGCAGATTAAATGAAAGGACAGAAGCTCAGCTACTTGGTGATTAGTCTTGTAAGTTCTCCTGGAGGCAAAAGTGGCATTTCCAGCCAAAAGTCAACCTTTTGCCATTGGAAGATGAGTGCATAGTATCAGGATCTATAATCTGGGTGTAAGGAAATGCTATGGAGAATTGTGGGTGATCCTCAGTTTCAATGTTGCATTTTTTTTGGTTAAGTTTGGGACTAAACTTTCACTGTAAAGTGTGCCTTAAGTGTAATTGTTGGGAAAAGAGGAAAATCTGAAATTAAACATGCAAAAGTGGTGAGTGGCTGACAAAAGATGACCTCAGGGACACGTGTTTTTAGAGGAACACAGCAGGCTTTGTGTCTGTTCACAGAAGGAATGTATTTGGAGGATCCTTCATTATAATCAAGGGAAATTTCTCCACCACATGCATTACACGTGACATTTAAAATGAAGGCCCAAGTCATGTACAGAAAGTTCCTTGTTCATAAGTACCAGGTGGTTTTGAGTCTAAATTTAATGAGAGCGAGGAGCAAAATACCCTGAAAGGGAGCAGAGGAAGCACTCACGCAGCTTTTCTGACAGTGACAAACTATCCAAGCTCTGCACTTTTTGCTTTATGATGCTTCTGTCACCTCCTCAATGGAAATGCCATCTTATTATGTACAGTGGGTGTACATTATTCTATATATATTCTAAATCATTTGACTATTTTGGCTCTCCATTAATGGCAAATTACAGTAAAACTCTAAAGGAAATGTCTGTGATGACTCTGTGAGCACTGAAAGAATTAATTATGATTGATTTTGTTAATTAAGTTCCATGGCTAATGTCTTTACAGTAATGGGATGCTTAAAAGACAGAGGCAGTGTTAAGTGTTGCACCTATAGCTGAGTTGAAGAGGTTCATTGCAGGGTGGGTATCCATCTCCATGGACAGGACAGGCTGTCAGGGAATCACTTTTTCACTGTAGGCTCATGTGTTTTAGATGAAATTTGTGGTAAATAATTATCCCTCAATACCCTCCTTGTTTATGTGGCACTGAATATACTACATTAAAATGCTATTTCTGTTTTCATACTAGGTCTAAGGGCTTGGGAATGATTCTGGTCTAGGCTGTGGTTTACTTTCACTCTTGTCCAGTTGTGTTCAATCACCTGCCCAGAGACTCAGTCTCTCCCATTCAACACTGCTTTCTCCCAGAATTTGCTTTCATGAAATATTTATTAGTGAATCCTCATGGAAGGTGTCTTTGCCCTCTGGCAATTGCCTTCACTCCTTGTTCCCTGTATTGTTCCTGTGTCCCTGTTGAATTTAGAAGAATAAAAAAAAGACTAAATCCAGCCTGTGAACACGTTCTGTATGTATGTATATATGCACATATGTGCACTCCTGTGGAGTTGGAAGCAGCAGAAGAGAAGATTTGTAATTGATACATATTTTGCTTCAAAAATGCAAAACCCCCGGTTTGGCATTGACAGGATCATGCAGCTGGGTGGCAAAAGCTGACTTTGTCCTCATGACAAACATACTTCAGATAAAAAGCCTCAACACAGATCCTTCTGAGGCATTGTGTATTATCTTGAACAGGCACCATAATGCCCAGTGTAGATTTGGCCTTGAAAATGATTTCTGTAGCTGGGTATATATTGCTTTAAAAGAAAGCTGCCACTTTCTATCCCTGTACCCTTGCAGAAGCTTGCCAAAAAAGGTTTCCCTCTTTTTCCTGCAGAATTATTTGTTTTTCCTGACACAAAGGAGAGTGCTTTGTCATTGTTTTCTGTATAACATTGATGGATTTCATGTTGAATGGGTATTGGGTTTTAGTTAAACATGACAGGGGAAGAGATTTATAGGCAGCGGCCGCAGAGGTTGTTTGAAAGGCCCAATAATGCTTCAGTGCACAGATGTGTTTTCAGTGTTCTCTGATGGTAAAGAACCAACCGGCTCATATACACTCCACCCTCATTACGGAGCAATCCTTGAAAAGCCGAGTGTTAACAACTATATAGGTTTCTTTCTTTGGAGTTTCAAAGTAAACAGGATTCAAGGAGCGGCCTTATGTCAGGAATGCTGTACTAATGAGGACAAATTATATTCTAATCAGGTTTCTCCATTATTAATTCCCTGTTATTCTGCTCTCTTTTTTTCCTCCTCTCCTCCTCTTTGTGTCCAATTTAAAGTTGCAGAAGAAACATGGGGTGGAGTGTTTTTCTTCTGGTGCTTGTTATTCATATTAAGTAGTCTATTCTGCCTTTGGTGTGATGGTGGGTGTTAAGAATTTAAATCCCCCCTAATGCATTGATAGGATAATATGAATCACCACCCAGAAAAAAATCCCATATGGATCTCAGCAGCTAAGGGATGCTGGTGTGGTGTGTTATTTCTACACACTAAACATAACTCATTCTGATTCATTGTTGTCCTACATAATTTAAGGATTTTCTTAGAGACATTTTCATATTCTCCTTCTGAAGAGAAATTTGAAGAAGGAACTAGAAATATATAATGCATTATTATAATTGTATTTTTGTTTCTTTGTTTTACTCTTTTACACACATTCTAAAGCAAATTCTACAACAAAATTAATTGCTATTAAAATATGAGTAAATAAATCTAATTTGTATGCATTGGATCTTGTTTATTTTACCTGTGTCCCTTGGTTTGGCTCATGTGCATTAAATACTCCATCAGGAAGCACATGCCAGCTTGGCTTTCATGGAGGGCAGGTGGTGAACCATGTGAAGCACCAGCTCACAGAGTGTGTGCTCTCTGTGAACAAATCATAGTGCATTTGGGACTAGATTCTGGAACTCCTGCAGTTTCCACCACAGTCATGTTGTCAGGAATCCTTACCTTACAATCTTGAGCAGATTTTTGATGCTCAGAGCCTCTGCAGCATCTTCCCAGGAGCTGCAGGTAACACAGGAACATGTTAGTGGAAGGAAGTACCTGGGTCACAAAGCCTCTGTCACTGCAGGCTGCCTCATCATAGAATTCCTTTTATCAAATTATTAAGCTCCATCTTAAAAGTAATCTGCTACATGTAGTGCTGCCTAGATTGTTAGAAACCACCCCCTCATTCCTGAGTAGGTATGTTGCCCACCAACATTTTTTTTCTTATCCTAGCACTGTCTGTAGTTTTTATTTGTTCTTTCCCTGCTCCAATCTCACTTTGTGTTCCTCCTCCAGCTGTTAACTCCCTCTCATTCTGAAAGGCTCAATTGACCAAGCCTGTTTAGTCACCTCTTGAAAGATGGGCTCATTTCTTCCCATCCTTCTTTTCAATTTGAAATACTCTTTATTGGACACCGGTGTTCAAATGTTTGCAATATAAGCTGGGTAAAGACTCAGAAGGAACTGGTATCATGGAATTAGCACATCCTCACCTTCACTAGTGAAATATAACCCACTGAATAGAAATGAATTCCTTTGTATTGTTTGTGGATATATTATGTTGATGATTCCCAGAAAGACCACTGACTTTTCTCCTTACTCATTCCCAGCTGCTGAGAAAGAATTTCCAGCAGAGATTCTTGTTTGTTCCCACAAAGCCTTGCACTTGGAATTTTTTAATTGAGCCTCTTTTCCTCACTGAGGTCATCAAATATAAATAAGATCCTTCACTGTCTTGAGGCTGAGGCATTCATCTCTTGAAGAACACACCCCAAAAGTTTCCCAAACTTGTCCCAAAATTCAAGGAGTTCACTGTATGATGTTGGTTCTACCTCTGTCTTCTTCCAGAGCTAGAACTTAATTGCTCGTTGGGCAAGCTCACCTGGACTGAAAGCACACAGTAAAGAAAACTCTTACAGTAATTGAAGACTCGTAATACCCCAAATTTGGGTCTAAATTTTGGAATAAGATGGATAGAGATGGATGTTGTTTTGTGCATATTAATAACAGCCACAATCGTTCATACAGATAATTGGGTACACCAGTTTACCTTCAATCTGTACAACTGTCATCAAGATAATTCTTTCACATCTTCTGTCATAATCCCAATTATAAAATACTTCTGGGATAAATTGATGTCCTATTGCCTTTGTCATCTCTGTCCTCAGCCTTTGAGATATTCTGTAACATATTCTGAGCCTTTGCATATTCTGTAACACAGAATGACCCTTCTGGAGTTTGGTTTACTCTTACAATAATATTTAATAGTTTCTAATCCCAGAAGTGATTTCTTTCAGTCTTGTCTTGGGTTTAGGGCATCTTAAAAGAGAAAAGATCCTGAAAACTTAATGCAAGGTTCCTCAAGTTCCTGAAGAAGGCCCCCATGCAAGGCAAATAGAGGTGAGAGTCAACATGGAGCTCATTGCAAGATGGGAGCCTGCTTTTGAGATAGAAATACTCTGAACTGTGTCAGTCTTTAGTTCTTAGATCTCTATTCTGAATCTGTGTTCTTCATAGTTATAAATATTTAAGTATTTATATTTCTATTAATGTTTTATAATATTATTTATTAAATACTAGAGTTTAGAGCAATTTGTCATCTGAATAAAGAGTGCATTTCATTTAAAGTCCAGCTTGTGCTGCAAAGTATCAATGTAATACAATGTGTTCAAGATGGTTTTTTAATGCTTATTTCCCCCCTCAAATTGGATGCTGGCTTTCAATTTGAATATTGAGCTACCTGAACTGAATTATTTATCAACTTTAATTGGATTTGTAGACAAGGCATTTTTGCACATCTTTTCTAGGAAAAAATGGAATTCTTTCTGGAAACTTTCAAAAAGCATCAGATTGAGGACATACAGTTAATTAACTTCACATTTCCTGTCAAATTAATTCTTTCTTTCTTTCTTGTTTTTCTTTCTTGTTTTTCTTTCTTGTTTTTCTTTCTTTCTTGTTTTTCTTTTTTTCTCTGTCTAGATAAAAAAAAGTGGGAAATGATGTAGTTTACTGACTGTAAGCTGAAAGATGTAACAGCACACATCTGCAATCTAAAGTTAGGGGAGCTGTTACTAACTATTACTAATTATTTGTATTTCTACATTACTGAAATTCTTTTGCTGAGGGATGAGTCCTGTTGTGTTTAGCACAGCATGAACACAGAACAAAAGTCCATTTCTGAGTGAGAAAGCTTATTTTGGCCACAACAGAGCATCAAGCCCAAATCATGCTATTCATTCTAAATTATATCTGTGTGATTTTTATGAACATATTTTCCACATTTTCTCACTCTTCCAGTAAGCTCTGCTGCCAGAGTTGCAAAAAACCCATTTCTGAGTGGAATCTGTGGTGGCTACTGGGAAATTTGAGAGTTTTGTCTTTGCCCATAGGGTGTCCTTCATTGCTGGTAATGTGAGGATTGAGTCTTAAATGTTACTTAAAGGCATGGGAAACTCGTAGTGATTTCCAAATATAGTTCACACAATTTGTGATTTAAAAAAAAAAGTGTTAATATGTTAATCAAAAAGAACATAAATTTTATGCAGTTACTCATAACTTTATACAATGATTGCATGTAACTACACTGTTATTGCAGTCTCAAAATTACAGTATAATTATATTTAGTTAATTCCAAAAGCAATTGCTGCGTGGCCAGAATTCATTTATATAAACCTAGACTAAGCACTGAATTGACTAGGAAAGTGAGGTAAATCTAATTGAGATAGATTGAGCAAACCTAATCAGCAGGGATATTTAATGGCAAAGAGAACAAAGAATTAAATAAAGCAATGCAAAGGCTATTCAGAAGAGTGGATATATGAGATAATAGGCCTCTCCATCTCTGATGTCATGTCTGATTCAGTGAGTCATTCCCTAGTATTTTGCTAGTTGGCTGCCAGTTTGCATTATGTGTGTATATATATATATTTATATATGTATTTATATATGGAGGACACGTTTTCCCTTTTTTAAAATCCAGGATTTTATCCTGGTGTAACACATCGCACTTCCAAGTTCTGGTGCTTTACAAAATCAGGAGAATGATTAAAGACTTGTTTGCTGTCCCTCCTCATTTATCATTAACTGTTAATGATTCTGTGATTCTGATGAGCCAGAGCTCAAATTCCAGTTGTCCAAGAAAGGGGAACTTGTAGAGCTGCTGGGGGCACTCAGACCTGAATGGGCCAGGAAGAGTCAGTGTGGAACCTGTGGCAATTGCACACTCCTCTCATGTGAAGAGGAGTCACATGTGAAGGCCAGATGTGAAATCCTGAGTATCTTCAAATATCATTAGATGGCTGTAGTTGGAATATGAATCAAACCAAAGGCTGTGATACCCTGAGAGCTGAAAAGGAGACCCTAGACCATTTCTGTGTTTCCCACTCTGAGTGCAATCTCCAAGGACCTGCTGGGGAGCCCAAGGGTTGTATTTAGATGGATGTTATTATATCAGCTGATAATTTCCAGTTTGCAGAACACAGGCTGGTTCTGACCTCATCCCTTGATTGCATCCTTTGATTGCCTCCCTTGAACCAGCTACAGAGAAGATGGGAGGCACACAGCAGCTTTCCATCAAAGAGATTCTGCGTAGCAGGATATTGAAAGGATATTAAGATGGTTTTAATGTAGGGGAGGATTTGAAGTAAATAACATATAATGATTTTTTTAAAAGAAGGAAATCTGAAAAATCATCTTGTAGGTTCCTGTAGGTTACTTTCACTCTTAAAAGCTGTAAGTTCATATTGATCTTCCTGCTAGCACACATATGAGGTTTATTGCCTTACAGTCCTTTATACCTGTGTGTTTTGGTTTGGTTTGGTTGTTATTTTGTTGTTTGGTTTTGTTTTGGGTTTGTTTGGTTTTTGTTGGGGTTTTTTTGGTATGTTGATCTGTCATTTGCTCCTGTAAAACATCAAATTTAACCAGTTTTCCATGTCAATCTTAGATAATATTTTGCTGCTTGGATTTCAGTTACCTATGTGAACACTGGTTCATATTTCCAAAACTTTAAAGCAAAACTTTCTTGTTTTATATAGCAGCATTTTGCAACTGATGAGCTCAAATGCCTTATTTTAGAAAGAATAAAATGACATTGTTAAACTGAGCAAAAACACAAGGCAAGAATATGCATGGAGGAAATTTACTCCACAGATGAGCTCTTGAGAGACAGAGGCAGAAAGAAATGGAAATCCTATTTTTGATGGCAGGAGCTGCAGTACTGAAACAATGAATCTAAGAAACAAGAGACTGATGGGTTATGTGTGTATCCTGGAAATTTGACCTCCTCTGGATATATAGAGAGAGCAGTGGCAGCTTAAAAAGTTGTATTGATGTTTGGGTGGATTATTTTTTCTATATGAACACTGATCAATGAATCCACATGTTGCAGTTCAAAAGGTTGCTTTTTCAGTAAAAGAAGAACCCAAATATTGTGTAAGTGGTAAAGTAGCCACAGAGATCCACAGTAAAATAATCTTTAACCTCAGAGAAGTACTTGGTAGAAGATGGAGCAAGGGCTTCCTCTGGGGATTCAAGTTTCCTCTAAAATACTAATACCATTGTGGAGGCTTGTGTTTAAAAATTTGTTTGAATTTTCCTATGATTTTCTTTCATGGTATTTATCTTAACAGAGCAAGAAAGGATGGTACTACCACACATTTGTGTGATGATAATAATAATAACAACAACAATAATAATAATAATAACAACAACAATAATAATAATAATCCAGAGTTTACTGGAACTACTTCAATAAATTTGTTGACTTCATGTACCCACCTACAGTCTACTCACTGGAGTTTGAGGAGGAGCTGAAAACAAAGGCTTTAAGGGCTTTGCATACATGTGATGCACTTCTCAAGTGTGACAGTGTGAATTCAAACAAGGTGCTTGAAAAACACGTCCAAAGGGCACGTTCTGTTGTATCAATGCTTCTAATATCTGGATCATTGACCTCATACATTTATGGTGTATGTGGTCAAACAGTAGAGCAGAGAGCTGACTGGAGTGACTGATAATTCCAGAGGAGTCATTACAACATAATGGTGTCAACATGTACTGCTAGGAGACTCTTAATCCTTGGAACATCAATTTACACTCCATGTAACCATTGCACATCAGCACAGACCACAAACCTCGTGGGATGCTCAGTCCTGCCACCAAAAGACACAAGGTTGTGATAGTTTCCAAGTTATCATCCTAATGTTTTGATATTCCCTGGCTAATATTAAATCCCATTTAGAGAGAAATGGTAGCAGCACATGCACAGTTAGCTGGGAACTTGAGTGTGAAACTCAGAAGGGCAGATAAGCATTTACACAAGTCACCCACTAAACACACTGGAATAATTTGTGCAAGCAGTGGTTGAATAAAAAAAGAACTGGGTTAGATAATAGCTGGAAATACCAAATGTTGTGCTGTGCTACCAAACCCCCCCAATACATTATGAATTTTTACTGTATCTGTGCATCTGTACACAGATGGCACAGAGAATTATGTCAGATCTGACACCACACAGGTCGAGAGCGCCTAAATGACATTTTAAAAGGTCCCCAAAACTCCCGTTTGTCATCAATGGGAGAAACAAAAGACCTTTAAATCCTGAACCAGCCCTACTGGTGGGCTCTGGGCACATGCAGTGGTAAATGCTGGAATGCAGATTTATGGGCTCTGTGTGAGGTGCTCCCCCAGTTGGAGTCAGCCCCTCAGCAGCCCTGCACAGCTGGGGGAACCAGGATGCAGCTCTGGCTCTCAGGACTTCCCTGCTGAAGCCCTAAACACCCACAGCTCTGCTGCTGCTGTTTTGAAGCAGTTTTGGGGTGCTCAATGCAGATATAAATCAGGCACTTCTTGTGCTTATTTTCTATGACTTTCTCTCATGGTACCACAGGGGTAAACCTGAAGTAATTCCAGCAGCTTCAGTGTAGTTGCTTTAGATTTATACCCATATAAACAGGAGTCCTATTTGTCCATTGTTTCTAAAATACGAGGTTTCTCTTTCATATCAAACTTCAGTGACTTATTTTATATTCCCTTACATCACATTTTATCACAGATAATCCAGGAATATTGTTTCTCTGAGTAATAAAATTGTTCTTTAGTGCATGACCAGAGTAAGGGATATTGTGTCTTTTAGACATCACGTATAGACAAGAAGATATAAATGAGAGTTAATAACCATCAAATGTGTCTATTTCCTCTTCCTATAAATTAGAGCATGCTTTCCTACTGAATTTTGCAAGAAGGAAAACAGACTCCCTCCTGCTGATGTGGGGAAGCAATGCTAAATCTCCCTAAAGATTCACTCTGGCTTCTTACAGCTGTATGTTAGTACCTTTTTATATGCAATTTTACTTCATTTAGTCTTTAAGGTTGTGCCTGAGGTTAGTTTAAAAGGTTAGTTAAATGTTAATGGATGTTAATGCTGCAATTAAATTGTTAAATCAATTGAAAACTGTGGCTCCATCTCTATCTGTGTTAGTGCCGGCCTGAGTTGCATTGGCGTATAAATTAAAAGCTGTAAATCTAGTGAAGTCTAATTAGAGACCAAATTTCTCATTTATCTTATTTTCACAGGACTGTAAGCACTGATAGATAATCAACGAAGGGCTAAAACTTTTTAACATTAAAAAACTATTTTATCTATTTCAGGACTCAGGTGACTGATTATAATTCAGATCCAATTACTGTAAAAGGTCATATGTGAAATGAAGTTCTTACAGACACTACAAGTTTTATTTTACAAGTTTGCATACACTGCTGCACCATCTACATCCCAAAAAGCAAAAGTAAATACACTGTACGAGATTATATAAAAAGGCTCTTCAATTAGCCTCCCTCATGTAACCCTTTGAAGTTTGTGATTTTAGTACATGAGCACATCCAGGCTTCAATCCTACAGCACATCTTTAAGCTTGCCAGTTTCTACATGTGCATGAGAATCCTGTTGGTTCTTGCCTTCTGTAAGTAAAAGTAATTAGCAAGACGCTTAAATACATTTGCCACAGCTACGGAGACACAAATTCTTGAATTTGTGAGAATGATTATTTCCATTGTTACGTTTAAATTAGCTGCTGGCAACCTGCCATTGAGGAAAAAGAGAAAAAAAAAAGCCCAGGCTATTTTATCTAGCAAGGTCTTGAGGAAAAGGAAATGCTGATCTTAATCCAACTTGCAGTGCCCCAGTTTTGAGGGTGTTTTCAAGCATTAAAAACACATGGTACTTAATGTTACTTCCTCAGAAGTTAAAAGTGAAATTTAATCATGCTGCTTCTGTTGGCTTATTTTTCCAACACCCCCTGTGATTCTCCAAAGTGTAGATCTTAAAGCTGCAAAAAGGCCAACAACAGATTGCAGCATGAGCATAGGGAGCAGCATCAAGACTCATTAGTTTACAAATAAACCACAAGACAAATGTTTAAAATGTTTGTAGGTTCCAAATCACAGTTCTAAAATTGCATCCTTTTGGTCATGTAGGAGTGTTAGAAATGTTACAGTTTTACATGTTAATTTCTTTTTTAGTGACTGTTCTTGGAGCACTTGGGGAAACAAGTTTTGCTTTGGGAAATAAATTTAAAAAAAAAAAATCCTCTGTCCTAACCAATTAAGACTTCACAGAAAGAAGTCACGAGCTCACATTCTGCTAGAAGGCCTTCTTGCAAGAAAGCATCAGCTCGTGTCCTTTCTAGTGACTTCAGCCAAATTTCAGCATTCATTTAAACAAAAAATGAGATCAAATCTGAAAATGAATTGCTGAGTGACTTGAATGTCCTGAACCTTTCTCTCTCCTAATTTTTCCACAAATTCAGATCTTCTAAAAAACATCTTGATCACAGACTCTGAAGGAAAAATAATGCCATGTTCTGGAATTTCCCCTACTGAAAATGAAAGGATATTTTGGTTTTTATTCTGAAAGGTGCACACACAGATTTCCTGAAAACATTTTCTTTCGTATTTGCATCACTTTCAGAATTCACAGATGTGATTTAAGAAATTGCACCCCTCAAAAATGTTCTAAATGAATGATGAACAGTCAGACACCCACAGGAGTAGGAAGACATGTTGTGTACTATTTTGTTAAACAGTGCTCATTCAATTATTTTGGTTAATCTTTACAATAATTATTTCTCTTTTTTGGTACCATAGGTGTTCTGTATCCTCATAAGATATGAATAGGACCATTTCTAACAGGGGTCATAAATCACTTCTGCTAAAAGTATTCTCTTTAAAATTGCAACTTTCTTTCCTTTCACTTCCTTGGTAAAAAAGACAGCAAAGAATGATAATTCTTTATACTAAGTGCTCAGAGTAGTAAATAGTTGCCTTATAGCAAGACATGGTGTCATAAAATAGGATATAAAAATAATAATAGTTAATCATTAAATAGCATGTTTCATCCATAGAAAATGGAGCTCTTAGCAAAGATGACTAAATAGCCCTATCCATTTCCTTAATACATCTCCTTCCTTTAATAGAGATCTGATAAATAGAAGCCAGCTTTATCTCACCTTGAACATAATAGTCTAGTTACACCAAACTTTCTCTACTACTTTCTGAAAATCAGGTTTTGACAAAAACAGTGCTTGATTGGAACAGACATTTGAGAGAAAGTCACAGTCCTTTCTGAGAAGGAAGGATCAACACAGATACAGCCAAATTTATTGTTGAGTCAGTGACTGAACGCATTGTGAAAGAGAAGCTGAAGTTAACACCAGAATTGGAGAGATCCAGGGATTTCCAATTAGATCAGTGGCCTGTTGAATTCATAGGGAATACCCTCAACCTTCTAAGGTCTTGTAGGCTGGGTAGTTTTGCTGCAGGCCAGCTGGGAGGCTTTAACTGTGGATAAAATGCTGGCTTTGAGAAGGGATGTCTTGAGTGAGGCATGGAAGGAAAAGCTGCTTCCTTGGGAATTTGATTGAGAGGTCCTGGGCTGATGTCAATCACAGCATTTGTCTTTAGAGGTGGTCATGAAATTGAGAATGCAGGACAAATTCTAGTTACACGTTTGCCCTACTGGCTGCTGCTGTGCATGCTTGATGGTAGATTCTCAACCTTATGAAATTCACTCTGGTGTGCATTTCTGAAGAACCTCAATGTTCTCCACAGATGAAAGAAGATGTTCTTTTTCCATTGTTCTTGCCTTGCTGACTTTCATTGCTGTTTTTGGTTGTGGTTTGGGAGCACAGGAGTTCCCATCTTCTTTCGTGTGCCTGTCATTTCTGGACATAACAAAAGTATTCCAGCGTCATACTGGGGACACAGTGGAAGGGCATGATTTAGAGCATCTGGAAAAATGACCTGCTGTGTTCATTATTTCAAACTTTAGTTTCATAATTCTTTTCTGATCAGGTGCTAAGATTTGTCCAGGAAACCTTTTCTTTCCTTTCTCTTTGTTAGCATTCAGCTTTCACATTAATTTTGGTGAATGCCTAAGGAGGCGCCTTGAGTTTGTGATTGGGTCAGATGTTGCTCTTGGTCATGTTTTCAGGGCTATACTACATATTCCATGCCATTTTGGGGGACAGGTGTTAGATGCCTGTGTGACTGACATGGTTTTATCAGTTTACCAGTGGCTGAGTCAGTCTGACAGTGAGCTGCTGCTTCTCTTGGGTCCTGCAGTGTTGGTTCAGGGAAGTAGATGAGTGAAAATTTCTCCCAGCTAAAGGAGTAAATAAATTTCTGCTGGACTCCATCTTTAAGACAGTGCAAAAACAGCCACCACTCTCTGTGCAGAGAAGGGGAGTGATGGGGAGGCATCATTTCTTTTAGGCTCAGTATCATAAACCTGTATCCCAAAGAGCAACTTTTATATTTTGTTATATTTTGTTGGGTGGGTGTGTACTTACTGTTCCAAACAAAAAAAAAAAAAAAAATCCTGTGGCAATACCAGAGTTGTCTTTCAGACTGAGTTTTATCTGATAGTCACCACCCTGCCTACTGCTAACTTCAGCAGGATTTCTGTAAATAGCTCGGTGCTATTTGCTTGGTGAGCAAAAGCAGCTCTAAATGTCTGGATTAGAGCACTTGTAAGAGAAAACATTTACAAGTCTAAGTTTGTTCCCCAATGGGTAATATACTGGGAGGCAGATAAAATCATCATGCAGCCTTTCATGACTGGCAGTGTCTGGTAACACAGCAGTGAGTGCTGAATGTGGAGATAAAAGAGTGAGGCACCAGCATAGCGGGGACACTGCAGATCAGCACTGAGGGACATTGATAGAATTACTCCCTGCAAAGGGAACTTCTACCGCCCCTGCCTGCAGATATCTGACACTCATCAACCTTGCCATTGTCTTGCTGTCCTGGGAATCAGATATTAATTTTACAAAGCCTAAAAGCAAGCTAAAAACAAGAGAGATAAACACATTTTAAGCTGTCTCATTTAGCCTTGTGATGCTCACAGCAGTGCTGGAACCTCTCCAGGTGGGTGACTTGCTTCAGCATCTACGTGAGGATGACTAGGGACAGAACATGTTAAGCAGAAAGCAAAATTTACAGGGACTGTTGCCCATCCACTAGGAGCTGTTAGTGGGATGGCTCTTGTGAGAGATTCCTGTCTATGACTATCCAACCTCCAAACTGTGATGGTAAACAGAACCTAAGAGAAAGGCAGGTGACACTTCCTGATTCTGAAGATAACAGTTCCTTGTGAAAGTCAGCTTTGTTTCAGAAATAGTGGATCTCAGCAGCTCCCTGAGACAGGAACTCGTTTTTCTAGTTATTTTTATAATTCTGGCATTTTTCTGAGGGAGACATATTTGTAGCATGATGATGAGGAGTTCCCCTTCCCTCCATCCCTCATTCCCCACCGCTGTGCAGGCAGAGCTCTCCTCTCTGGAAGCAGGGCCAAGGTGGTTGTTTGCAAGAGACACTCAACCATTTGTGCCATCCGGCTGTTCCCAAACAAGCCAGGCTCCTGCAAGCCTTACCAGCTGTGACTAATAGTGAAGGGAAGGGGGAAAAAAGAAAGCTGCTTGGGCCTGCAGGCTTCAGACAGACAGGCTCTGGGGGAAACAAGAGAAAGCCATTAACTAACCACAGTATTATCTTGATTCTCTCAGAGAAACGAGCTAGGGACGGCTAATGAACTAGCCTTAACGTTTCAAACTGAATGCACCTCTGGGAGCTCTGCTAGAACAAACAGTGTGACAGATCAATGCCTGATGCCTATATCAAGAGAAAAGGTTATTTGCCTCTCTGAGGAATTATAGGATTAGTATATCACTATGATACACTTTGTATCCTTTTCAAAATATGGGTTCATATGCTGTGCTTATTTTCATTTTGTAAGTTATAAACTCCATTAGTTTGAGCAATAAAAATGAAATCTATTCTTCTCTTCACCTCTCTCATTCCCAGGATCCTTTATGTCCAAGAGCCTGCACATGCAGTGTTTCCCTGTTGTCTGCACCTTGCCCAAGGAGACACTCACCTTTAGGAAGTTATTTTAAAGAAAATATGTTTAGAGCAGTGTCATTTGGTTGGGACCTAATGAAAAGTCTTGGCAGGAGATGGATTGTTAATAAAGAGCATTTTGTGGGGGAAAGTTTTGCTTACTTTCTTTTGCTGCCACTGGTGTTTTCTGTGTCCTTGCACAGTCCATGTGTCCAATCTTTAGCTGCCCACCTTTAATATGGGACAGTAAACCTTCCTTGTTGTTACTTCTTGTCTGTCTTTGCTGTTTAGATTGAAAACTCCTGCACAGGATGTTCTTCCTATTTGTGCTGTACGTGACACACTGGCCATAGATCCCTGGGGGGACTCTTGGATAATTTTGTTAACACAACAATAACCTCAAAGCATGACACATTTTGTACAAGAGATGAAAAGAAATGAAAGGGAGGAAGGTGGGACCTGGAAGACCACATAAATTGTACAAATAAAATTTTATAAATCTTAAGGTTACTATATAAAATTATTAGAATTGGTAGACTTTGGGGCTAGGAAGAGTTCAGGCCAGGTTATTCTTCATCCTTGTGCCTTGTCCTTTGATGCTTAGAGTGATCCCAAGCAAAAGGGATAAAGAGTCCAAGACCTCCTCAACAGGAGGCAGAGTTATTTTTAACTGCTGTGTATGATTTCACTGGATCCTTTGATATTGGCATTTTTCTTTAAAGCCAAAGCCCCTGAAAACTATTTTGATCAATTACCTCATTCAGGAAGCTGCTGTACATATTTAACCATAGATACAAGCTTTGGTCAAGTTATCAGAGCAATTTTCATTTTTACAAATTATTACTTTAATGGGAATTAGATGAGGAGTGAATTATTGTTTCTTAAAAAAAGCAAATCTCCAGGTGATTTGTCAAGAGATAATTGTCTGAGTATCAGCATTTAAGGAGGCCTGCATTTCCTTTTAGGAAGGAAACACGTTATGCTGAAATTAAGATAATATTGTGACAGAAAATGGATCAAAATTAGCTTTATCTCCTCCAGTTGAGTCAGGAATTGAGTCAGAAAATGATAAAAGTGTCCCAACTTAATTGCTTCACGTCAGATTCTGGTGTCTGTATTCTGGTTCAGTAGCCCTTACTTCATCCCTGGTAAATAAAGAGTGATTCAGCGTGGGTAAAGCCATCAGAGTTTGGCCTTTTGAAGTTGGTATGAGCTTTCCTATTGATGCCATTGGAAGTGAGAAATTGTTCTTTGATCATCTTCAGAAAACCACGGCTGAGCTTTGTAGGTTTTATACCAAGCATAGCAGACTATTGCTTGTTTCAGGACAGGTACTACAGAATTCTTCATTATTCTTCATAATTTCTCCTGGATCTTCCATCCTGTCACAAACCCCACTGTTAACAGGACTTTTGTAAGCTAATGTTTACTTTTAGAATTCATTTTCTAATGCAGATTTCCTACAATAAGTTGAAAAAAAATCACAAATACAAAAGAAACAAAAAGAAACTTAGCAATTTCTGAATGGGCCTTTATGTATTTTAAGTCATGCTGATCCTTCTATAGCAAACTGGGATGATGAAAATATTATTAGAGGTGTCACAAGGTCTGAATTTCTTCTGAGTGTAAGAGGAGAAAGAGTGATTATTTCAGGGGATATGAAATATAATATTTTGGTTTCAGTCTCTTTCTGTGTGCAGTCAGTAAAAGTTCTCCATTCACAACTGGGCTGGGAATTGGCCTGGTTATAATGAAATGGGAAATCTGGTCACAGAAATTCAAGCAATGTGCATGTACAAAGAGAAAAAATCTAGACTGCATAAAATGTATGTCCAGTGTCCTGGAAAAGGGGGATGGATGAGGTAATTCTTATTTGTCAAAGTGTTTTGAAAGCCTTGTGAAGCACAAGTATTTTAGTGCAGGACACTAACAGACATTATTTTGTTATTTACGTCAGAAGTGGTCTGAATCATGTTGATTTTACCAAGGTAAACTATCCCAAGGAAGCAATTAATGGTTATCCTTCTCTGGTCTTATTGACACAGTTCACAACCAGAAACAAATTTCTCAACAGTCTCCCCATGTTTTCCCCTGACATGTTTTCCATGGCTTCTCCAGACTCAGGGGCTCGTTGTAAATTACTGGTAAAGTTATTGTGGTTGAAGAGATGATTGGGGCAAGGTTTGCAAGGAGAGGGATCAAAGATTTTGTTGCTTCCCCCAAACCTTGCTATAGTAACTTAGAGGAAACTGAAGTGTCTCCTTTTGTCACTATACACAAGATTATCTGTTTTTCCCTCAAATTCCAAGTAATGAGAAGTATTTGATAGCAAAATGTTTTGGGAGCCACACTGGGCTATTGTATCAGCCCAGCTCCTCCTCTGTGGAATCACAGAATAGAATCACAGGAGCTTAGGCTGGAAAAGGTCTCTAAGATCATCGAGCCCAGCACTGCCACATTCACCACCAAACCGTGTCCCCAAGTGCCACATCTCTGTGTTTGATGTGTTTGTGTCACCGCATTCTGCAGCTTTCTGGTGAAACACAAAGGAGCATGTGATGTCTCCCTAACTCAGTACAGTGGTCAGGGTGAGTTTTCCAAATAGAATAACTGAATAAAAATGTGGTCCAAATTGGTACTGAAGTTAAAACTGGCTTAGGTGCTTGCATGGGCTCTTGGTTTCATTTTACTTCTTTATTTTTGAATTGTCTGATGGCCCTGCATACAGCCAGGAAGCCAATTTTTCAACAAATCCCCCATTCTCTCTTTTCAGACATGTTTGAACGTGTCTCCTAATGCAATTTTCAACAAATCTACAAGTTTTCCAAGTGAAACTTTGGTGATTTACAAAATAAAAAAAAAAAAATCTCATTAAGTTTTGCTTTGTACCAAACATTATAAAACATCCATTTTAATGTACAGCAAAGATTTTGCAATGTTTCAGGGTATTAAAAGGTGTGTTTATACAATCTCTTCCTGTCTCTTGGACAAAGTCAGTTCAAAAGTCCTTGTTTATACATTTTTCAATGGTCTCATCTTTCTTTGGTGTGGGTGACGCAACTGGGGAAAGGTTACCCAATGACACCATTTGCTGTATGGATGAACTTGTAGACGATGGCATATCAGGGAGCTTCTAAAGGAAATATTATATGGTCCATCAAGGCAATCTCAAATTTCCTGATTGCATATATTTAAATAGGATAAGCTCCAGTTACCTAAGAAGTTGTTTTGGCTGTAATGGAAAATAGGAGACTAATGTGTGCCATAATGCCTATCTCATCCCAGCCCATCAAGGTATATGAAAATTAATCTAAATATCTGTTATTAGAAGAATGGGAATAGTGGAGGAAGAATTGAAGCTACATGGCTATAGACAGAAAAAAAAAATTAAATGGCTCTGGTTTAAGATTATACCTGTCCATTGAATACATTCATCAGCGTCTGGTTTTGTATTTCCTCTTCCTCATGATACCCCAGATAAGAAGTGGTAACTAAGTCTTAATGGTTTTAAAACTTTCTGTCTGTAACCATAAAGTGACCATTTACAAATTGGAATGCATTGTTGAGTGGGGATCCAGTTCCTTTCTCTGCCAGACCTGTCCATGCAGGTAGATCTCTGAGTTAAGAGAACAGCAGACTGTTGAAAAGGTAGATTTTGTGTGTGTGTGTGGTTTGTTCTTTTTTGGTTTTTTTTTCAGCAGTATGCACGTTAGGAGTTTTATCAGAAGACAGCTGCTTAGAACAGCTGTCTGCTTATGTGCCCATCTTAGGAGAGAATGATTAATGAATTCACTTGGGCAGTGAGAAACTCAGTTCACTGATCCATAGTTTCAGCACAGGTATTGATGTGAAACTAATGAGAAATTTGATGCTCAAATTTGAATGTTTATTCCAATTACCAAACAACAGATCTAAATTAAAAAATAGCTTGAAACCTTAACCTTTTATTAGTAACATTGAAAGCTGAACTGTGGCTCTGCATCCCGTGGTGCAATCTGAAGACTCAATGCACTACCACCTACATTGTTTTTGGGAAGGGAGGGAGAATGGCTCCTGATTGACTCAGCTCCCACTACCTGATAATTGGAATTTTTTCCCTCCACTCCTCCCACTCTTGTTTAATGTGTATATTTTTCCTAGGAATTAAAACATGTGCTCAGAACTGAGCTGTAGGCATCCCCTACAGCTCTGTTAAAATACTGCATTCAATAAGTTCTCTGAGCTATGGTTTTTATCTGATTGTGGTGTGGTACATGGGAGTCCCAGCTCTGACCTAAAATGCTTTCAGTCTCTATAAGCAAAGGACAGAGGGAAAAGATAGTTACAACCTTTAGTTCATTGCTAAGTTAAGGTGTGGGGAAATTAAATGACTTGTTGAAGGTTGTATACAAAGTCTGTGGCAAAACTGGCAATCAACCATTGATTGCTGCTCTTTCAGTCCTGTGAAGAATTGCTGTTCCCCTTCCAAACTTTCACAGTGTTTCTATCAGAAGGGACTAACAAGAATTCTTGAGTCACTAGACACACTCAAGTTGTTCTGTCAGCTAAAACCTGGTGTTTTTGTCAAGGATAAATACTTCTAATTTTCATACAAATCAGTGGCAATTTGTAACTCTGCATCTTACACAATCAAAATATTTAAAAACGAAGTTTAGAAGGGAAAATTTAGCAATTTAATCCAGGAGTGTTTCATAAAAGTACTTGTGGCTGGGCAAGACTTTGTTTTTTTGAAGAATTTATTAACTGCACATTCTGAACTTGGATGATATCATCAATATCAATACTCTTTGCTTTATATGCCTGCTGTGCTGGCTTTTTCCTCTTCCATGAAGTTACTCCAAAATGTGATGACAATTCAGTTTTAATAGAAATAAGCAAGGTGCTGAAAATATGCAGCAAACATTGCTAAATTCTGCACAACTGGTGCATCAAATGTGCATCAAGGGAATGGGAGATGTTATCCTGATCACTGTCCAAGGAGTAATCTGTAAGCAATTCAGTTACTTTTCCAGCATTTGGGATCTCATGAATTTGGTAGCAAAACAGTGCTGGGGCAAACACTGCTTAATAGACGTGATGGGCTCAGCCTGTAAATATCCAGGCAGTGTCACCTTTGCACACAGCTGCAGCCACCAAGGAATGGTGGCATCTGTGGCAGCTGCTCTTGTCCCTCCCCAGGCATTCCCAAAGCTGCTCTGGGAGTCATGGCACATGTCTTGTGGCACTTGGCCATGTGAAAATTGCAACCTGTAGGTCAGGAAAATGATGTCTTATTGCAGATTTTAGGCCAAGTCGTGTGTAAGGATGAAGCAGTTATTCGCAGAGCAAATGCATAATAAAAGTTACATGAGTTTTTGAGATAACCATGTGGATTTGGCTGAAATTAAAAGTGAATGTGTAAGCATTATTTTTAGGTTTGTGGGACTATGAATGAGCTGTAACACTTTTCAGTTTTAGCCATCATGGAACAATGTTCCAGGGGCTGGGTTAATCTCCTTTTCCTACTGAATTTTAGGAAGACACTTTGTGCAGTTGCTAATGTTAGCAGTGTGCTAACTTTTGGTGATATACACTCATTTAGGATTGGGATCAGTGAAAATCCTTGCTTGCTTAGGAAACTCCTGGCCCTGGCAGTCACTGGTTTTAAACAAAAGAGCATCATGGACAGCAGACTTTGGGGGGACCTGTGCTGGGACAGACATGGCCACCAGGTCTGCCTTCACGCACACTTGCAACCCAAAAAGAAATTTTCATGGATTGCTCAAGTTAGCAAAGAAAGAAATTTTTGTATTTTTTTTTTTTAATGTGTGTGGGGCTGGACCTACACTGGCAGTACCCAGGCCCTGAATTTGCAGCTGTGTCTTTACAGGGTGCAGTTCTGTTCCTTTCCTCCCAAGGTCCCCATTCATTTCATTACACAATGGCCACTGGGAGGATTAGAGCACAATTTTCATCTTGTCCCATTAGTTATTTGTATTTCAACATCAGCTGGAGACCTTTGTCAAGAGCTAGACCTTGTTGTACTTGGTGTATTGTATATCCATAGCAGAAGGCATTTCTTTCCCCACAGATATTACAGTTTAGAAACCTTGAGGTTTAGAGAGATCTTCTCTATGACATACATAGTGACAAACTTCATTATTGTTTTAAGTCTAGCTAATGCCTAGAAAAATGCTGCTGGATCAGTCAGAAAAAGAGCTTTAATTCCCCTGCTGGGTCTTTCCCAGTTGTGTCATTTATTTGTGAAAAGAATGTGCTTCCATTTTCTTCTTTTTAATTTTTTTTATTATTTTCCTTTTTTTGAAACTGAAGGTTTGGAGCTTCTTGGAATTAAAAAAAAAAAAAAAATAAATAATTTTTTAAGCCTTTGTAAAGCAAAGAAAGCTTTGAAAAGAAATGACCCAGTCCCCTCTTTGGTTCACACCTATCTGGTCAAAGGGTTCAGCTCTCCGTGGAGGCTCCCAGACCTAACAGCAGTCATGCGGAACCTGTTTGCTGCCTTTCAGGCTCGGCACTTTCCAGGGTGCCCCATCTCAACACACCTGACATTTCTGGCCTGGCAGCCAAGAAGAATAAAACCTTTGGGGAGTACCTAAAATTAAATGACTCCTTTTGGTCAGATCAAGGTTGTTCACTTCAGTAACTCTGCTGCAACTCTGCCCTTCTCTCATTTAGTGGCCGTGGAAAAACTTGTTCTCCCCCCTTGCCACTTTTCCCTTTATGGCCTTTAAATATGGACCTCAAATGCCAGGACTAGGAAAAAAAGCTTCATTTTATGAAGAAATTAATAAGAAAATAATCAACCCCTTCTCAATGTTCTCTTATTTTATAAAGCATTGTTTGTACATACATTCCTGTATAGATGGCAGAGAGAACAGAGCATCCTCTTGGTTTATGTAAAGCAGTCTCTTGATCTGCCACCTTTTTAACATGAAATAAATTCAGGTCAGAAGGGTCTTCTAGTCCTTGTCCTACAGCTTTCACAAACCTCTCAGAGTCTGATTTTGTAGGGGAGCATAGGAGATGGCAGAACATGCTTCTTCTCCCCATGAGTCTTCCACTTCAGTGGCACTTACATCCCCCAGGCTAACACCTACCACTTTATCTGCGTGCTTTGGTCAAGGGCATTTTCAAAATGGTCTCTTAATTGGAGGAAAGGCCCTGCTCTGCAGCTTTGGTTCTGTAGGTGTTTAAGTGTGAGCCTGTCTGGCTGCAGCAGGACTGTAGCTGAAAACAAGGCATGAGCTGAAATAAGTTGTTCAGGTGGTTTGGGTGACAAGAAACATGTGATGTGTGAGTGGCTGTACTGACCACTTCTGTGCACTAGGACACATCTCTTTACCTGAGCATCTTCCTCTGTCCACAGCCACCATCTCTGTGTTGTTCCTTTGCCATCTGCCTTCATTTTTCACCTTTTCTTTTCTCACCTATCCTTTTGATCAATTCCTCTTTTATGGATTCTCTAGACTCAAACAGAACCCAGTAGTATTTACACATGAACTCGATTTTTAAAGCCATGGTTTTGTTTTGTTTGTCCTTTTTTTGGTTGTTTTGTTTTTGTCTTTTAATGAGGAGGAATTTTCTTGCCCAAGCCTAGTTTTAAGTATTTGGATAAAAATTAGGGTTAAATCAAAACTAACTGAAAAACAGAATGATAAACAAAATGAAAACACTCATTAATGCCTTTCTTTAGTTGGATTTTCTGCAGCTTTCTACATTGATGCTTTTCAGTATTATAAGCCAGAAATGTGAACTCCTGTAAAGATCATGGCCCAAACTGCACTTGTATTTCAAGCTAGGGTTTAAACTCTCTGATGGAAGGTCACTGGATGTGGGTTGCATTCTTGTATGAGGCAGCATCACCTGGCTTTTCCTAAATTCAAAACCAGTGGAGAGCTGAGAATCTGCTGGAAATGAATCCCTCAGGATGCTGCAGGTGCCAGCCAGAGCTGGCTCTGCCTGATGCCACTTGATGTCCCTGCCAGGCTGCAGAGCACTGGCTCTTGCTCTGACAGTGCCAGCTGATTGCAGCCCACGTTACCATTTTGGGCTCTCTGCAGTTTGTGGTCTGACAGCGATTCACGTTTGAGGAGCTCTTGCTGTGCCCTGTTAATCTTTAACAGTCTTTGGGCTGTGTTGCTTTCTGAGGTGAGCGACATCTCCACTCCTGGGGCAGGGACTCAGTTTTTCTCACTGCATTCTGTCCCAGTATCCCAAAATCTTTTTTACCAGGGAGCTGATGCTGCTCCCTGGCTTCAAGAACTGAAGAGAGTGGGTGTCTCCCCTCTGGGGAAAGCCTGCAGAGCTGGTCCACATTACCAAAGTAGTGTCTGCTTGCCCTGATACTGCTTGATTGTCTTGCTCTTCAAGACATGGATTTCTGACACTCCACTCCTCTATCTAGGTGAAGTTATGTTGATAAGTCCCATCCCTACTCCTGCAGGATAAAAAAAGGGTGCCAGGACCTCTGCAGCTGTTATTGTTATTAACCCTTTTCACTGAACAAACCATCTCCAGCTTACACATCAGCTAATAAATTAGACATGACAATAGTGTTGTCGTGCTTTATAGATATTTTCAGATTGGAAGAACTTGTGGGTTTTTTTTGAAGATGACATTTTTTGTTAACCCCCGCCTCCCTCCCTGCCTTGATAAAGAAATAATCAAAAAATATAAAAAGGAAAATTTCACGTTGCATACAAAGGAAGACAAAATGAAGCTAAGAGCAATTAGGCTAGACAGATGAATAAGCTGCCTAGTGAGGTAGCTGAGTCACCATCATTAGAGGTGTTCGAAAAACAGGCCAGATAAAATCCTTGAGGGGGTCAGAGTGTATGGGAAAATCCTGCTCGATAGAGGAGGCTGACCCGGCTGACCCAGGAGGTCTCCTGCTTCTTCTGCATCTCTTTATTTAAAAACAGAGTTGAATTCAGAGAGTAACAGAGGAAAACAAAACCCAAACCAGGTGCCTGTGTCTGGTAAACAGTTTTCTTTTGTTCTCAGTGCTGAGTTGTAAAAGAAGAAAAAAAAAAAAAAAAGAAAGAAAAAGAGGTAAAACAGACCCTAAAATAAAAAATGTATGTGTGCTGTTTGCTGGAGTGATGTGGTAAAAGATCTCCGTCTGCTTAGCAGAAAGATGGAGCATCTTTCAGCAGACCTGACAGAGCGTGGAGGGGAAATTCTTTCAGTGTGAAGAGCTGGGGAGCACAGGTGAGGTTATGCACCTGTGCAGCAGAGAGAGAAAACAAGCATTTGCTCTCCCAGGGGCCTTCTGGGAGCGGGCCTGTGCAGCTCACAGCAATCCTTTTGGAAATTCAGTGCCTTCACCATTTGTGAAAATTTGACCCAGTGACTGTGGTTCTCAGCTGTGCATAAAAACACAGAGATGGAAGCCTGGGCTCCCAGGGGCGAGGTCCGGCATCCACACGCAGCAAAACCCTGAGACTCGTGTTCTTCCTGAGGTCAAGCTGATGATCAGCACTGGCCATGAACAGATTCAGGCTTAAGGCAATAAAAGTTCAAGGAATTCCCAGAAGCCTTCAGCACAAACACAGAAATACCCCTTCAGTAGGAACAAGGCAACAGCATCTCACAGAAGGTGGTTCAGTTCATCTTTGCTCATGGACTTCTCCAGGTGGGCCTGAGAGAGGACAGAAGTCAACTGCTGAGGACTCCACAGGACAGGTTTCTTTTTGCCCCAGCACTTAGGCTTTGTAACACTTCCTAGAGCTGCCCTGAGCCACCCATTGTGTCTGTAGTTTAACTGTCTGAAGTTTGTGTCTCAGTTCATCAGGGCTTTAAAATCTCTTCCTTCTCTGCCTGCCTGTGTCTGCTGCTTTCTAGTGCCACTGGGGAATGATGCCACCAGAAAGGAGATGCAACTGCAGCCCAAGACTTTGGAAATGCAGGTGCATGATAGCCCTTTTCTCCAGGTTGCATTTATTAACATAAGTTTTACCTCTGTAGGACAGCACTGTTGATGTTAAGAGTAGAAATGCTTTCTCTGGAGTGCCCAGTTTTTACAGAATGACAAGATTTCACTGATAGGCAAGAAAACAAATGAGGAGAGGGTTTTTCTGTCTTCCCACAGCATTACAGTGAATGGCAAGAAACAGAGGAAAAACTATTTTGTTAAATGCTTTGGATTTATTTCAAAAATATTTTAATCCAAAAAACTTTGGATTTATTCTCTGCTAGGCTCCAGCTAAGGTGAATCCTTCTTACATATTCAGTATTTTCTGAATGCAGAATAAACCATAAAATACCCTGCATTCATCTGAAGCTTTGCCATACTTGAGTGGAAGGAGTGGGAGCAGTAGCAGAGTCCAGGTGTAATGTTCTTGCCAGTGGGCAGCACTACTTTCCTGCTGGAAATGCAGTGGGCAGTGGTGCTGCTCAGGTATTATCTGCATAACAGGAGCTGTGAGCACAACAGAGCTCTGCTGTTTTGCAACAGTTTGCTGTCAGAGCCGTGGGCTGGAGTCGGTGTTTATCACTAAGTTAGTTCTCAGGAACTGGGCCAGATCAATACTGTATTCTTTCAGCCCTCTCTAAACCCAGCAGGGAAGGCAATCACAGTGGTGCAGAACTCTGCACCTTCTGGAACAGATCAATACCCTGACAGTGCTAAGCTTTGTTCCCTCACCAGCTTTAAGATGTTCTACATGATTGCTTAACGGTTTGTTTTCTCTTCTCCCTCTATGACAACACTGCTCCCTTCCTGATCTTTCCTAATAACATCACTGTAATTGCCTTGACATGAAATAGCAGCACAAACACAGATGCTTTGCTTTGAGGTGTTTTATCTCTTTATGAACGTCTGTATTGGTTGAGGGTGTTGATTTCACTTTAATATGAAATCAGAGCTTTTTTTGGTATGTCTTATCTTATTTACATTGTTTTACTAGATTTTACTAGGCTGATTTTGGCTATGGGGATTGCATACAGGGCTTGCATTGCACAGTGTGGTAGATATAATAATATGTACTGAGGAAATCATATTGGCTTAAGGCTTCTGTTGCTGAAGTCTGTTTTAGTCTAACTCCATTCAACCATATCTTTCTCTTCTCAGAAAGAGTGTGGTGCACTTACCTTTCAACTGGTGCTGGGTGGAGTGAAGCAGCTTCCATCTTGTCCAAGCTGGATCTAGAACTCCTGCCCCACTTTTCTTCTTCCTGATTTCATCTGAAGCTGCAGAACCTGTAATTTTATTTCAGAACTACATCTGTTTCTTCCTTTTTGAGAAATGGTTTCATGTTATATAGTGTTAGCTAATGTTAAAATCAGTACTGGCCATTGCAAATTACCAGGTTCTAGTGCTGGGAAGTGGCTTTAATTACAGAAATTTCCCATTTTTGAAAGTGTTCAAGGCCCAGTTGGATGGGGCTTGGGGCAGTGTGGTCTAGTGGAAGGTGTTCCTGCCCATGGTACAGGGCAGGATTATTTCTTAAGGTCTTTTCCAGCCCAAACCATCCTCTGGTTCTATAATACAGCATTAAGGAACTTTCCCTGCTGATGCAGGGAAAATGGAGGGTTGTCCTGAGGGATGTCCCACCTTGCACATGCCTCGAAGGCTCTTCAGTGGTTCTCTGCCACCAAAGATGGGGCTGTTCCATGTGCTGAAAATATCAAAGAAAGGGCGACTCAGAGAAGTCCTTGCTGTTGAATTTGGACAACTGTCAGTCTAGTGGGATTTATCAAGCTCTGTGTCCGCAGAGCTGTTTCACTGAAGCACTGGGAATTATCCCTAGATGTCAGTGGAAATGGGAAATGGGAGAGGGATTTTGAACCAGGAGACAGCCTGTTTCTCGAGCCAGAGCTGCCTCGGAGAGCCGTGCTTTGGAGAGTGTCAGGATGATCACACCGGTCCCTCCTCTACTTATCTGTAAGTTTGTAGATGTTGTTGGACAGACATACAAAGGGAATTCTCCCTGAGACTTTGAACTGAATTACCACTTCATCACATGAAAACCTTCCGTCCTTAAGACCGGGCCCGCGGGAATGTTGCTGTTTTGCTTTGATAGTTGACTTCCGCTCCATTTCCCAGGTAAAGCATTAATCCCTCACAGCCCTCTCCTCATTTTGAAAGTCTTTAGCCACAGTTCTGTGTTAGGCTTTGAAAAGCGTGTTGTAAGGAGTACAAATGAGAGATATGCTGCCTTCAAAACAGCCGCTGCCCACTTCTGCATATGTGTAAAGTAGGATAAGATATGCAATTTGTAGGTGCTATGATTACTGGCTTAAGGAGAAGATACAGCATTTCTCAACATTTTTGAGACATTAATACAATTCAGCCAGGCCATTTTCTGTAATGTGTGGTTTGCTGTATCTGATGTATATTTTTTTCATCTCGGACATAAAGGTAAATCCTTTTCATTTACATAAGCGGGCTCTATAAACCAGATTACCCGAATTAATCATAGATATTTAAGCATATTACATTGCTCTGTACCACAAGCTAGCATTCCTAGAAGGTGGATCAGAGATAAGGGTCCCATAAATTACCGACCAAATCCTTTAGTCCATCAGGCTTTATTTCCACTAAAATCAGTTTTGCTTGAGTAAGACCTTCTGGATTTGGCCCTGATACGCTTTTATATTCATAGACCCTTCAGATACAAAGAAAGCTTCATGAAGCAGTTGTATATATTTTTTTTTTCCTAGTCTTAAATTTACTGTTTCAAATAAAAGTATAAAAGTAAGCTGTTTTTTAGTAATGGTGCTTTTAATAATAAACAGCCATATCTCTGTCCTGCTTGGCTTTTATTAGCCTTTTAGTTTTTATTTAACATCTCCATTATGATATTTCCAGTAAATAGATTAAATCGTGAAATGTGAAAAGCTGGCTATTTTACCCCTGGTATAATAAAGATCTGTGTACACTTATTCTGGAATATTTTGCCTCTCTGCTTCCTAGAAGGCTCCAAGTTTCATCTGTCACTTGGAGACCAGTTGGGCTACTGGCAGCCAGCATGCTGTTACATATAAAAGTATAGGGAATATTCCCCACACACGGTTCTTTTACCCTAATCAGACACTGCAGATGCATCTTGTCAAGAGAATGCACCTCATGCTCAGAAATCAAAGGAAAGTGACTTGAAGGAGGACAGAGCAGCACAGCGGCAGCTGACCCCACGCCAGACCCCACAGGCAGGTCTGTCAGCGGCGAGGAGGAGGAGGGCAGGGGAGATGAGCTGACACCCCGTGACACTGCTGCAGAGATTCCTCCTGGAGCTGGGCATCTGGGGCCTTCAGCTGCCAAGGTCAGCGGGCCAGCAGCTCCCAGGCTGGGCTGGTGGGAGCAGTGTGTGTCCCCAGCCTCAGCAGCCAAGGCTGAGGGGCTCACAGGGACCCTGCCAGGGGCTGGGGACACACAAGGGACACACACTCAGACCAGGAGTGAGAGCAGTGAAGTGTTTTCCTCATCAACTTCCTGTAAATAGCATTTCCCCCCTTTCTCCTTAATATTTGTTTGCTTCCCACCTCAGTCTCGTCCAGTCAAAAATGTTTCCAGCAGAGAATTTTCTCTATTCTAGTGCACAGACATATGGACATATTTAAAAAAAAAAAAAATTTAAAAAAATGTTGTTTTCATTTCAAGCTCCCTTTTAAAAAGGATTTGTCACTACCTGACACAGTCCTTACTCTGGGAGACTGCTAATGATTTCAGCAGGGCTTTTTTATGAGAACTGCTGGCTTTTATCATATATTGCAATAGCAGTGGGGTACAGCAGCATCTTTATTTCAACAATTCAGAACTCTGCAGATCAGAAGAGGTTAATAGAACAAGTAGCATTAAGTATGTTTAAAAGGCAAAAGGATATGGAAAAAAATTCTTTTTCATAATGTATTTTTTATATTGTGGCTTCCTTTCCTTTGCCAGAAAAGCTTCAAAAGCCTAACCCAATCCATCCTCTGGTCTCTTTGCAAACCTTACTTCCCCTTTGGGCTAGAAGGAGGTTTTGCCAAATTGTGCCTGCTGAACCAGAGTCCTCTACAGAGAAGGGAAGCCAAATTTTTATTTTTTTTGGGGGGGTGGGTGTAATTGACAGCTTGCAAGGACAAATAAATCTCTCTTCTACTATTTCTTCATATCTTATAAACATGCTGCACTCCACAGTTTGATTAAGAGTGACATAAAACTGAAGAAAGAGGTCTTGTGCTGCCCTACTTTATTTTTTTGCAGTCCAACATTCCCCCATCTATCTGTTCACTTCCATTTTGCCCACATCTTCCTTTATCTTCATTGCCTGATAGGAGCTGTGATTCTCAGGTGGCTCTATCCAGTGCTGTGGGATGGAGTGCAAGGACAATATGCCCAGAGCAGTGTCACAAAACCACATTTCATCTTCTTCATCTCTTAATTATACGCATCCATTTCATCTCTTAATTATACTCTACCTAATGATGAAACCAGGACTGGCAGGTTGTTTGTAGCTGGCCAGTTTTCTTGTTGTTTCCCTTTTAATGGGGTCCACTTCAATGCTGTGGTTGACCAGGTAATTGAGAGGAACACTGACCTTCTACCACACAAGCACACAACAATTCCTGTAAACTCTGAACATTCTGGAAAAGGCTGTGTTGGAAACCAGGATGGGGATGGTACAATTAGTCCAGCCTGTTTCCAGTTGTCACCATTTCTGATGGCTGTCCTGAACCAAACAGGGAACAGGCTGGATGCCCCACTGCAGAGTAACCACAGGTTTTAGGACCTTGTGTCTCTTTGTTGCAACATGTCCAACAAAAATCAGGATATGAATGTGCCAGCCTCTGGCATTTCTGTGCTTTCCTTGTTTGTATGCCCTTTTCAGACTCTGCTAACAGTAGATGCCCTTCAAAATTTAAGATTTTTTTTGTTGTTGTTGTTGTTCTCGCTTTTGTATTTGACATTAGAAGATAATAATGAATACTGAGAATAATCTTGAAGAGACACATGTTAGAAGGGGAAGCTCAGCAGTTTCTGTGTTGATCTGGCAACAGAATTTTGTACCAGAAGGGTCCACAAATGCTGTGGACAGAGGCAGATACTTTTGTCATCATTTAAACTCGGGATCTTGGGCTTTGATTCTAATCCAGTTTTCCGGCGTGGCTCAGAAATGTGCCTGACCATTGTCATGCTGAGCAAGGCCTCCCGAAACAGAAACCCCAACAAGCAGTGCTCTGTTTTGGGAAGGTCTTGGAAGTCAGGATGTCTCAATTAGTGCCTTCTTTCTCTGGGCTGTTTCAGCTCTTTAAAGGTAAGGAAACTCAAGGCTTGGGAAATGAGTTTCAGGAGATAAATATGGAAATTGAGAGGGTGGAGTCTCTTATGTCTGTCACACACAGGTAAATGGAGTAAAAGCAAAACCCCAAAACGAAGGTGCTATTTTCAAAGCACAGTACTTCTGTTCTCTGCCTCTTCAGCTGACACGAGGGAGGCTGGGATAGTTCAGATGCTGATAAATTTTTCTGGATAGCACGGTGTTGTAGTTTGTGTCAGTTAGAGACTTTGAACCTGAAAAAAAGTGATCAAGCATTGTCTCCCTCTGCTCTGTCACCCCATTATTCTCAGCCCCACCACTGAGAGACACAGGCAGTTTTTCTGACTGTTACTTTAAATTCTTTTCTCTCTGTCCAATGTTATATTTTAGCATCACTGGAGACTTTAGCATAGTTCTGATGGACTGAGCTAACTTGCAATGTATAGGTAGGACAAAGCAAAACTGCTTTTAGTCGTGAGGACAATTTTCACAAAAACCACCAATATAACAAAAAACAGTAGAGAGGAAATTGGCAGAATGTGGCCTTGACCATGTGTGTTTCTCCTCATATCCATTGGCAGAAGTTGAACACTGACATGTAGGGTGTTTCTAATGAAGAAACAGAAGGATGGAGTAGCACAGCCTTAAATTTTGTGGCTGTATGCAGTCTTACCACCAGGAAAGTTCAGTAATTCATAGTTCACTAAGTTTTCTGGCCTTTGGTATTTTGAATTTTATCATCTGCTTATTTATTAGTAGTATCAAGAAGTTTTTGGTGGGTGAGATTTTCTATTAATTTAAGCAGTTACCAGGATTTTACTGTAAGTGGTCCAGTAAAATCCAGTGCTGATTAAATCCAGTAAAATCCAGGTGTCTAAAAGCAGGATGGTTACCTGATGAGTGATCTTCTGCTGGGACTCTGCAGTAGGTGGGAACATAAAGCTACCTTGACAGTAGGAATGGTCACTGCAAAATGAAATCTGTAGCAGTAGCTAAACTGCAGCCATTAGATGTTATCACTGGGATTTGAAATTAAATTAAGCAGCTGGAATGCCTCCTATCCTGCTAACATCATCAACCATATCAAAGATAATCACTGCTTTTATTACTGCAAGCACAGGATGCGGCTGGAAGTAAAACTGCCTATTATCAGATCTCAGTTTAACCAATTTTGACTTCCAGTTCAGAGATTTGAGTTGTCAAAAGGGACATTTAAAAAGAGATCAGTGCCTTTGAAGTAATAACACACAGGAGCCTGGAGGGCAGAGTCACAAAACTTCTGTACACTGGATGGACTAAAACCACGGAAAATGCTTCCTGTTTTATAGCAGTGCAGGGAGAATATTAAAACTGAAAACGCTGCTCAGACTAGGATGTAGACAGTCTGATGGTGTCAAGAAAAAGCCTTATTATCTCCTCTGCTTTAGTGCTGTGGTAATGTTTTTTCCAGGAACATGAGGATTCAGGGAAAGGAGAAGTTCCGATTACTAATTATCTTCGTATTCGCAGTGCTGGACTCTGCATTTAGGGCTCTGCTCTGATGTAAGATGTGTGGTTGTGAATTACCACAAGCTTTGAAATAAAAAGACCCAAACACAACCCTGCTGCTCTTGTGGTTGAGACACTCTGTGAAATATGCACTTAAATACCTGGAGCTGGAGTAGCAGCGGGAGAAATTCACTTAACCCCCAGTTCAGGGAGGCTCTGTAGCACAACCTCCACGGGACCTGGAACTTTCCAGCCTTAGGACTTACAGGGTACACAAAGCCACCACACTTCTACACCAAGGAATAGTCCTGGAAGTGGAGATCTCATGGAGAAAGACTGAAGAAGAAAACTGAACAGAGCAGGGCATAAAGTCTAACACTTCATACAAGTAGTATTGCTTCTTCACCAACTCTTACAGTCAGAGCAGAAGGATTCCACAACTTCTAACAGCTTTTTCATGTTGAGGGGTACATCACATTTAGAAGAAATATAACCCAAAGTGCAACAAAATGTTCAGTATTTATGGTAAACTTGGTTTAGCATCAGAAAAGTTTGTTTTCTGTTGGTGTTAATTTTCATTTCGAGGGGTTTGCTTGGATCCTGATGAAAATTTCTGTTTCAGAAGGAAAAAGTAATGTACCTCTGTCTAAAAAAATTATGTTTTGATCTGGTCAGGTGCAGTCCTTTAAGGGAACAGTTGGTGGAGACTGCAAGAGAAAACAGAGTCTAATCCTTTGATCTGTAGCTGACTGTCACTTCTTACCAGGAAAAGCCTCTTAGCTTTATCAATATTAATCCCCCAAAAGGAATTTTTGTTTGACAAAAAAACAATTGGTTCTTTGTTTTCAGTTGATGGGCACTCTGAAGTTGGCCCAGAGTAGGACATGGTGTGAAACCTCCCAAGGTTTCCTCGCTGTGTCTGGCTGGTCAGTGAGGGACCTGCTGGGCAGGAAGGCTCAAACTCTAACAAAGCCAGGAGAGACCTTGGAAAAGAAAGGTTTAGTGGCCTTCTCAGTAGCTTAGAAGGTCAACTCTTCTCTAAATTGTGTCAGCATCCTTGGAGAGCTGGTTAAAGAAAATAGTACCATGTGCCTTTTACAGACAGCAGAGAGCAGATCCAGTGCCCTCTGAAGCTAATTCAGAGTTTCCAGTTGATATGAGCTGACACTGCCTCATGTCACTCCTGTGCTGAAGCTGTGCATATATTCTGTGCTAAAACCCACATGGAAGGAATGATTGAGATGTCTTAGAGTGCAATCCCCTTAAATGCAAAGCCCAACTGAGCAGGCTTTGTGTTTGGCAACTTAGAGGGCTCAGAGAGAGCAGAGCCCTTGCCCACTTACAGCTAACAGTTTTTCATTTTGAGTAATGACCTCAAATGTTGCTGTTTTCACCATCCCAAACAGTTTTACACTTCCCAGCAGCCAGTCTCAGGGTCCATGCCATAAGTGTTGCGAGGAATTAATGTAAAAGAGCTGTAAGCAAGAAGAAAAATTTATTTTCTCAGGAGCCCCATAATAGTTTTTCCCCATGTTCACCCCATTCTAAGTGGGTATTTTGTCTGCCTAAGGGCACCAGGATTGTATCCCAGGCAACACTGACTGATATTTTTCCACTGTCTGTTTTTGTGGGCAGCTGAACCCCAGCAGAGGTGCTCTGGCTACATCACAGCCACCCCCTTGCATGGTGGCTCTCTTAAGAAAGAAGCCAAATTTCCAGTTTGATTGTCTAATTTGTTTTTTGATAATTGAGACAGATTGCTTTTTGCCTTTGAGAATGGGTCCTTGTGTGCAGTCAGGTGAGCTGTTTGCTATCAGTGTCTGCTCTAGTATCAGATAAGTAGAAAACCCCCTCAACCTGACAATTCACTTGAGAATAATCTGATCTGGTTTGCTTTGCTGTTTCCTCTTGAAGTGGACAATGGCTTTTCCCCTGTTAAAAAGTTGACACAATGAGACAAGTGTGTGATTATTGTATCCCTTTATGTCATTTGAGTAACTTGAGATAGCCTGCTGTAATGTGAGTAATCTGTGTTCACCACCCCTTGAATCTATCTGGAGTTGATTGGCATATCTGTGCATTTTAACTTGTCTGGAAGGCTCTTATCTCCTTGCTGCACAGCATCAGTTGCAAATTTTAAACCTTTCCCTTCAACTTTATGTTTAAGTGTGTTACTCTTCCCCTTTCCTCTTAGGGTCTTAGCAGGGAGCTGGTTTTGCTTTGTTTGGTTGCTGGGTTTGTTTGAAGTAAACCCAGTGACTCCTTTAAAACAAATGAATCAGGGGAAGGCAGGTAATGCAGCTGACAGACAGGTGATCCTGATAACACTGCCTGGTGCCTGATAGACTGCCCCTGAACATCTGAGCCATTCACACCATTTTAGGCGGTTAACACTGGTTCTCCACTACTGAGCAAATCATTACTTTCCATCCTGACCCATTAAAGTTAAGGCCTCCCTGTGCCTTTCGGGTACAGCCTGTGGTTACAGGGTGATGCTGAGCAGAGCCACCCCCTGAGAAGTGCTGCAGGTGCTGTCCCTCAGTGCCTCCAAGCGTGCATGGGAGCAGGACTGCAGTGCCAGCCCCAGGCAGTTGCCAAAGCAACCTATTTTTTTTCTTCTTCTTCTTTCTTCATTATTTTTATTTTTAACCTGTGCTTCCCTTTGAAAACAGACAGATTAAAAATGAATCTTGAGAATCACCTTTCCTTTAGTGGTGTTGCACCGTAAATGTCACTTCCTTTATTTTGAGTGAAGGTGACAGAAAAGTGTGGTCTTAAGGAACAAATGTCATGCTCCAGGGGAAGAAGAGAGGCAGTGAGATATGTTATAAAGCAAGGTAGGATGCCACTTTGATACTAAATTTGTCCCATTTATGTAAGCTCAGTTTGAAACTTCACCAGCTGCCTTGGTTTCCCCTGACAGATGCAAAATCCTGTTCAGGAATGTGCAGTGATTTTGAGGGCTCAAACACACAGAACCCCCCAGATAAATCAGAATCAGAGAAAGGTCTGGATTGGAAGGAACATTAAAGATCATCTTGTTCCAATGCCTCTGCCAGGGGCACCTTCCACAATCCCAGGTTGCTCCAAGCCCTGTCCAACCTGGCCCTGGGCACTTCCAGGGATGGGGCAGCTTCTGACTCTCCTGTGACAGGAGTATCTCATGTAGGTGGCTGCTCTGGCATTTTTCTCACTGTTCTGCTATTTAATGGAAGTTTTCTCCCTTTGTGGAGCAGTGCAGAGAGATCCTTTGTCCTTTCAGGTGAGTGAGCACCAGACCATGCAGGTAGTGCCCACCGGGACTGCCTTCCCATCTCCTGCTCCTCTGCCTCGTGACCCCTGAAGGATGTGGGTTACACCTGGGATTGGTGGGGCATTTAGGGTCAGCTCCCCTAAAACAACTGCCTTCCACGTCCCTCCAGCAGGCATCTCTCTCTTAAAAATATTTAATAAAATGTAAGAAACTGTGGTGGGTGAGTGTCTGGAGCTCTTGCTGCTGTCAGGCAATGTGGCTGTGTAACAATTTCATGTCATTCTGCTCAGGTTAGGATGAGGAGTTAATAAACCCTCCCCTACAGAGGAGGAAAGCACTCCTCCTCTGTATCTTTGAACTCCTGAGGGTTGCTCTGACTCTCTGTTCTTTTGCATTATACACAATGGCATCATAAGCTTGGCAATTGAGAAATAAACGGAGAATACTGTGATTAAAAATGTACAATACATAATATAACCTTGCACAACAAAATTAGTACTTTGCTAATTTAGTCCCAAAGCATATTGATTAAATGCATTTTACCACTTCAGTGTACACTGGAAAATCCAATTAATATAAAAAAAAAGAAAATGAAAACATTTAAGTCACTGAACTCTGGATCATAAATGTTAATCCATCCTGCAGTATCTTTTGAATAGAACACACACTAATTTTCTCTCATTGTTACAGAACAGATTTCACAAAAAAATAATGCTGTAATTGTTTGGGGAAAAAAAGTATTTGCCATTTGGTGTTTCCATTTGCTCTTCCTTGATTGAATTCATTAAGAAAGGATTTTTTTTTCTATCCATAACAGCTTTCAGCAAAGTCTCCTTAGCTGAGAACTTTCAGTACAAAAAATGTCTGCACATTTAGTGTACTAGGAAAAGAAGCATCACACAATATTCAACCATAGGTACAGAATTTGACCAAATGTAGGATTTTTTTTTTTAGTATGTCCATGCTAGAGACGATGGTGAAGGAAATGAGTCTTTCATAGCAGCTGGTTGCCAAGAACTCAGCTTTTCTTAGGTGAATGGGAAGAAACAACTTCTGGCCTTGCCTACAGACAGTGGAAATGGAGATTTTTATTTGGTGCCTGAATTGGGGTAGAATGCCAATAATCCAAGGTCTGTATGTGCTGCTAGAGCCAGCATAGAAATTCCTATGTCCTCAGAGAACTGATCTATTTCCTGTTGGAATTTAAAAGGTTTGAATTCAGCACATTTACTATGGATTAAACAATTTTACAGAAAATTTTCACCAAGGCTTGATGCAAAAAGGGAAACTGCAACTTGGTCTTGGGAATATCTCTAGTGAAGGAAGAAGCCGCTGGTGCTGTTGCATACATGATGGGGAATTTTTTCCAGCAAAATGATGCTACCAAGAGAATGCAGTAGCTGAGTGGAATGATGAGGAATTTAACATTTCCAGCACTCTTGAGCTCTTACAATCAGTGATTTTGTGAAAGGTTTTAGCCGTGTGTTGGTGTCGGGACCGTATTTAGGGAAACGTTTCCGCAGACAGCACTTTTATCACTTTAGCAGCAGAGAATTCGTGAGGTACCCATGGGAATATGTTGTGTCCAAGGGAATCTGGGTGAGGGGGCATTCCTTCTGGAGCCATGTCTGCAGGGAAACACATGCAGATGTCTTCATTAGTCTTGTGTCCCAGTGACTCCCCCAAAGGCTGTGCTGTGCTGGGTATCGGCCGTTTCACAGAGAATTCATGGAAAAGCCCATGTGCTCCTCACCCTGCTGCTTGTGGGTGGTCTCAGAAGGTATTTTCCTCACCCTCCCCCCCTTCTTTCTCGTGGAAAGAAGAGCAATTGAAGTACTGTAAAAAATAAAACATTGCTCTCAAATGGGCATTAATTCTGGCGCTTTTATAAATAATTTTCATCCTCAGACAGGACAGCATTTCCAAGGTTAGCCCAGTGAAAGTCATGTGAATATTATCCCATCATAACTTGTTTTTATGTAAGTATGTTTAGATAAATACTACTATTTGATATATTTGGATATATCTAAGGCTTTTTTCACTAGGTTGATATTTATGTTTTTACGTGGCCAAGCTTTACTACCATTGCAATAGTATTTTGAGCATCAAAAAGCCCATTTGATTTCCAGTGCTTTAAAACATAGTAAGAGTGTGAGGAACCAGGCATTTCAGACTATCCCTTTCCAGTTTTAAGCATTTTATATGCATTTTAGAATATGATCTATCTGTACATTTCACTCTATCACTGTACACAGTTGAGTGTAAAGAAACAGCCTTAATATCACAATAATTTATTCTATGGAGTGTGTTCATGATATTTTATGTTTTCTATATTTGGGTGTAATTGTGGCTAGGAAATACACTCTTTCCCAGAATGATTCAATTCCCAGTATAAACTGAGCTAAAGACAGACTTTTCAGACTATTTTTTGTTTATTTCCTATGCTTTTTAGTAACACCTGATTTTGATATCCTATACACTACAAATAAAAGCCTAGAAATTTAATATGTCTGAAGAGATTGACACTGGAATGATGGTGCAGAAAGAAGAGAGGAATAATCAAATTCTGCCTGTTCTGGGTAGGGGAGTTGTGATGATCCTACAAATCTTAACTTTTGTATTTCTTGATTTTTGGGACAATATGAAGAACCCTTTGTAGGATAGGAAGGGCTCAGTTAATTTCTTCCCTTTCAGTTTAGTTTTGCTCTGCACTTTGCTCCATAGGATTCTGCTAAAAGGCAGATAAATAAACAGATATTCCTTCAGCCTCATCAATGGGTTGGAAACAGGTTGTATCATGGTCTCATCCTAACATAATGCATTACACTCATGAGTTAGATGGATAAACCCTCAGTAAAAATTTGCCTCATTCAATGTGCCTTTACACAGAGATATTTAATGAAGATCAGTCTTATTAGAATTTCTGGTTCCATCTGTTATAAATGCATAATTTTTTAATACTTTGCTTGTATTTAAGAAAAATTAACCTCATAATATTTTTCATCTTATTTTAAGAGAAATGTGTAAGTTAAATATGTGATATTAATTCCCTAGAAGATATTCATAAACACACTAACACTTTGGAAGTTAAATAGTGATAAAAAAAAATTGAAATGGTAATTAATCCATTCTATATTTATGGGCTTGATTAGCTGTCATACAAAAAACTGTTGGTGAGGCCAAATCAGGTTATTCCAGCTTTCTTTCTTCCATCAGCATGTGCCCAAAGAGAGTTATTAGCTCATTTTGGTTGTTCATTGGCAGTCCCAATGCGGTTCAGGAAGTGTCTGCCAGCAAATGTCCCTAATATACATGGTTGGAAAGGGAAAAGAAACACCAAACCCACAAATTTGCCATATCCTGCTGAACTGAAAATGTCTTCATGTGCCACTACTGAGATTATATATTTTTTAAAATTGGCTGTGATCTTTGCACATTATCTTCTTCTCCTTTGCCACCAGCACTTGCAGATATCACCTACACAGGCAGAAAATTCATGTTCATATATTAATTTATGTGGTTTTAATTTTTTTTTCCCTGTGGTGTTCAGAGTTAATTTGATACTTCAGGCTAAAAAAAAAATACTATAAACTTCTTTTTTCTCTCAAATTTTAGGCATAGTGTAGAGGATATTTTGTAATTTGAAGTGCTTGTCTTTTGGAATATGTATGTGTGCAAGCTTGACGTGTGTCTGCTAGGACATTTCAACATTATGTTTTGCAAAACTAATTGTCAGAACTAAGAGGCAAAGGGGTGATGGAAATTTCAATTTAAAAAAAAGAAAATGAAGAGAAAATTCTGCCAATTCTTTTTCCTTTCCTGAAATTCCCTGCATGACAAAATAATGGCAATTAATGATATGCCTTTTTTAGTAATTCCTTGCTTGGGGAGACTCGTTGTACCTTGTTAAATACCTGTTGTTTAGCAGCCCAGAATTCTCCGTATTTTGCAGAAGAACGGCAGGATTATTAACTGTACAGTTGTATTATGGGGTTTAACGAACAAATGTTTTTCAAGTCTAATTTATTCTTAACGAGAGTAGTGTTAATTCATTTTGAGCTTTGCCTGGGAGGTGAGACCTCCAAAATTGTCCCAAAGGTGATAGCATACTTTTATTTTAGTGCAATGACTTTTTAGCATGTTGCATCGTTGCATATATTTATTCATCATCCTTACACCATCCCCGAAAAGCGAGATTAAGGCACGGGGATCAATCCAGCCCACCTCTTAGGGGCTCTGCTAGTGTTTAACCACTGCCCTGCACATCATCTCAGGACAAGAAGTGGAGAAAACAACAACCATTCGAAACCACGTTAGAGATTAAGGACGGCGGAAGTTAATCGCGTGGTTAAATATTAGTTGGCTTTCCTATGGCAACAAAAAGTGGCATGGGATTTTTTTAATATTTTTTTTTAATTCCTAGAAATACTTAGTACTTGTTTCTTAGCTTATCAACAGCATGTTGTGGCTGTGTCAGGCAGAAACATTAGCTTGTGAATTAGCCCTGAGGCACTGTCCTATATACCGCTATGGAAGCGCCTGGTGTGGGATCCACTGACTCAGAGGAAGAGTGCCTCCTGCTGATTCTGTCTTCAATCCAAACACTGACCTTGCTCCCCTGACGGGATTTGACAGGTTTACAACCCACGGGTGTGGCTGTCATAGCATCATTTTCCCCCCCTTTTAGCTTCTTCTCTAATAAACTTGTTAAACGTTTTGCATTAATAGAGGAACTTATGCAATGGGTGTCTCGCTGTCTTTGACAACTCATTCAATGTCAACCATCAACAATTTTCCTTTAATGGACACGTAACATCCCTGGTGTGATGATTTTTTTTTTTATTTTTTTTTTTTAAACTTTTGGTGTCAGATTGATAAGCCTGTGAAATAGAATAGCTACACATAATGCCGCTTTATCCTCACAATTGACAGTGAGGCAGTGAAGCAGAACCTCAAGAAAAGCGACCCAGTTCTGCATGTGTAACCACACAAGAACCCAGACTGGTCCCCAGTCCCAACTAACGTCACAGCTTCATGACATCTGAGCAAATAATAGGCAGAGAGTGTGAGTTTGTGAAAGTAATTATATAAAGCTGAAGGCAGGGGACAAAAAGAAGTGGGGTGGGGGGAGAAAGCAAGCGGTTTCAGCGCTTTGACAATGTCCACAGCTGTGATGTCATAGGCACAAAGATGATAATAAAATTTGGCCAATGTGGTGTCAACTACACCTTGCTCCTTTTGTCTTTTCCCTCGTATAATTTTGTATCCATGTGTGAATCGGCTCATTAGTGGAGGAGAGTGAAAATTGAGGTCAGGGTATTTAAACCTGACCTGTGCAAAGGCCATGCAATGCCTAAGCCCACCGGGGGTTTCACTTCAGAGCCCTGGACCACCCTTGAAGGTGACACCAATTCAAGCCTCATTTTATAAAGGCCTTATTAATTATTGTCTTTATAAGAAGGAGAAGCCATATAAAGAAATGTGTCATTCTTAGAGTAGGAGTAGGCAGGAAAAAAAAAGAGAGAGAGAGAGAAAGAGAGAAAGAAACAGAAGATCAAAAGAGAGCTTTTTTTTCCCTTTTGCTTTTCATGCCTCAGAACCTCAAAGGAGGTCGGGGAACAATCAGGCTTAGGGGTCTCGTGTGCTTTCTGGCAATTAGACTCAGCTGATGGGCTGAAAGGGATTGAATGGCAGGGTTCAAGGCCCTTCTCCAGAGCTTCAGACAACAGGCTTTTCCAAAGCAGCAGAGCAGCAGACACCACTGAAATAATTTCAAATGGAGACTTACAGCCAGGGATTCATTAATTCACCGGCCTAAACAATTACTGGAACATATAATGTCTCTATATACACTTTGATAAAGACTGTCATCCTAGACCTTCCTTTTCCCCATTTTTATTAGAGATTTTTAATGTCAGGTTTGAAAAGAACCCTTTATTTCTTCAATTATCAAATTAAACCTTTTATTTTTTTCTTCAGGGTGGGGGGGGACATAAATCCCAGAATTTTTGTTTTATGGCTACAATTGATTTGAATTACAAGAGGAGACTGAGAAAGTTTTGTAAAGCATCCTTAAACACTCAGTCATAAATAGGATGGGAGCCTCAGTAGCAAGAGATCCCATCCTCCTCCTTCCTCTCTTTAAAGAGGGTGGTCTGGGACAAATAGATTTAAATGAGCTTGATGTGAGAGAATTAGCTAATAGGGGACATGCAGCAGAGCACTTTATACAGGCTGCATTTGCTGCTGCAATGGTTTGAACTAAGAAAACTGAATTAATGCACTTTTAATATAGTTAAAATATTTTTAAAATAAGAGAACTGCATATTATTTTATTTTTTTTTTCCTAGTGTGAGACTAGATGCACCCAGAGGTGAAAGGATGTAGTGCAGACCTATGGTTCACTGATAAAATGTACCCAGACATTCCTATGAAAATTAGAGGTAGGTAGAGATAGGTGTGCTTTGGGAAGGGACCAGGTGTGCTCAGTAGAGGAAACGTAGACCTAGAAAAATCCTGTCCTGTGCTGCAGGAGATATAATGTCTAATTTGGCACAGTCAAAAGTGAGGTTTGAAGAGAAAATTGGATTTGTGACTAAATTAAGTCTTGTGTCTCTCTGTTCCTCAGACACTTGTTTGGTGGGGTTTCGTGGTTGCTTGTTTTTATTAGGGGAGAGACCACAAAAGTCAGCGTGTTTTAACAGAGAAATATTTCAACTGAAAATGTTTTGATTGGAAAGTACCATTGTCATGGGACTTAGAAGTGTTGGTTCAGGTTCCCTGCTCAGAGGAGCCATCACCTCCCCTGCCCTGCAGTGTGGGACACAACATCTGACCAGCTAGCTCAGATCATAGGGCAACAGGAGGCTTTTTATGTATGATTTTGAAAGAATTCCACTTGTTCACCACGCTGAATGCTGTGTTAGAAGAATCTGACATCTTCTAACCACACACCACAAGGGTTTGCTTGATATTGATGGTGTCCTCATTCCTGTGCCAAAGCTCTGCTGATGTTTGGAAGTCCCAACCATAACATGACTATTCCCATGCAGACAAGCAGTGTTGGGAAGGAAGCCTGCCTATTATGTGACTCCAGTCATGTCATGGTTTAACCTCAGTCAGCAGCTCAGCCCCACAGAGCCACTTGCTCACTTCCCCTCATTGGGATGAGGGAGAGAATTAGGAAGGTAAAGGGGAGAAATCTCATTGGGTTGGGTTGAAATAAAGACAATTGAATAGGTAAAGCAAAAGGTGCACGTGTAGAGAAAGCAAAACAAGGAATTAATTACCCACCTGCCATGGGCAGGCAGGTGTCCCAGGGAAGCAGGGCTTCATCACACATTAACAGTGACTTGGGAATGTGACAAACACCATCCCTCCAAACATCCCTCTTCCTCATTTTTCCCCAGCTCCATATTCTGAGCATGGCACACAAGTGTGAGGCACTGAGCTATCCTCAGCATAGGCTTGTAGTAACTATAACTTAATTCACCTTGGTCCTATTCTGGAGTTTAAGAGACAAGCTAAATCAAAGCAGATAGACCCAAATGATGCATCTGGGAATTGGTGTAATTCCTGAAACTGTGGTGCCCATAGAGGGTATCCATCAACCAAGATAATGATGGTGGGGAGCACTTGGATATTTACTACACACCTAATACACCTGGGAATGCTGGCTTAAGTGGGTTATTTTGGATTCCTTGGAAGGGGAGAAGGAGGGATACAGAAAGGTGGGGTGGGTTAAAGTGAGCCACTGTGAGCTATTGTGAGTAAGAGCCCTTTCCATTACAACAAATGAGCACTGTAATGAGATTCATTGAGGGAAGTTGTAGCTCTATTGTACTCCAGGCTTACTTAATAGATGAAGCTAACAAGACTAGAGATTAGAGTTGTCTGTTCTGTATGTCTGTATAGTATCCAGGCCAAAGAATTTCTCTCCACTGCACACCTTTGTGCACGACTTTTGGTTTTAGTTGTCCAGTTATCAGATGAAAATAATTATTTTTGATATTTTGGAATTAGAGTCTCAGTTATTTATCTGGCTCTTTTTTTTTTTTCTTTTTTTTTGTCATGGGTATAACAATACAGTGCATTGTTAGCTGGCATTAAACACACTCTGAGATTGTTAATTTATAATCTGTAAAACTCTTCCACCCAGACTAGACTGCAATGACAGAGTTTCTTATGTCTTTTTGTCACTTACCTGTTGAACTTATTTTTGTGACCTCTACTTGCCTTCATTGTTCAGCTTTTCCCTCTGATGGATATTGTTTGAAACTCCACCATGATCACTGTGTCCCTCTTTTCTGAGGTATTAATGTTCTATATTTGCTGCAAGGCTAGAGGAAGGGCTTCCGTATAATTGCATTTTTGTACTTCCCTATTCTCCCCTGTGGTTGAATTCTTGCGTATTGCAGCCTTCTGGATTTAAATTGCATTTTTAATACAAAATAATATGGATGCTGCCTCAAAACATGGGGAAGATCTTGAGGAAGGAGGTGAAAAATCCAATTTTGTTACCCTGCTTAACCCTGTCAGCCCAGTGGCCGTGGGTACCACGGATGTTTTCAGCAGACACCTGTCAGGACTGTTCTGTCCATGTTTGCTTCTCAGGAGGGAACATGAGCGAAATCATCTCCCCCATAGTGTCTCTCCCCATGGTTTTTGAGACCATTCTTTCACCCCAACCCACCAGCCACCTTCAGCTGTAATTTGTCTCTTCCCCGCCATCCTGCCTGGCTCCCAAAGCAAGGCTCTTTGTCCTTGCCCACTGCCCATTTCCACCATTCCCAATCAATCTTCATTGAATGTGGCGGTACATCATTAACTTGTCTTCCGGCAAGGCACTTAACCCCCTCGGCCCTGGAGCAGATTCATTACCTTGCCACCTTCCCGTGAGCGCTGCCATCCGCTCCTGGCTCGGGCCATTACTGAGGCACACGATTCATCATCCACATGGGTGGCTCTCTGCTCCCGGCCAAATGGGCATTGTGACATTATCTGGGGCGTTTCACAAGGAGATATCCCGAGGAAAAGGCCCTGCTCAGGAAGTTTGTCTGCAGATAAAACTCGTGCTGACCCTGCTCTTCACCCTGGACACGGGAGTCACGGTGCAGCCCTTCCTTCTCCATGGTCATGGTTGCTTTTGGCATGCTCTGAACCAGGGCTGGGCTTTGTATAGGGCACATGATGCAGAATGCATCCAAAGTTTGTTATTTCTCAAATTTACATGTTTTCTACTATTTTCTGTATTATTATCCAGACAAATTTGTAAGACTTAGCGAATGTAATGCACAGTAGTTTTATACTTGGGTTGGTACCAGACCTGAAATCCAGCAAACCAATCCTTCACTCTCATGAGTGGATAAATATTAGAACTATTCTTTTTTTGGTTTCATCACTCTAAGGGCCTTATTTTACTCATACTTTGCTCTTTTTTTTGATTTCTTCATGCTAGTTTCAAAGGAAATTAAGCAGCTGAGGTAGTTCTTTTATTGCTGAAAAGCCCCTGAATAATTCTGAGTTGATAATGCACTGTACAGCCACTGATCTGACTTTGGTAATCACACGTCACATTATGATTACCAAGAAATAACTGAAGAGTGATTATGCAAATCCTGGAGTTCTAATTGGCTAATAATGACTTTAAGACAGAGTACAATGATTCATATGTTGTGTGTTTTTGAGGGGAAAAATCCAAAGTAATTATGTAAATCATATGCCTGTAACAACTAGTCAGATGCAAAGCTTTGTTTGGATACGGAGGGCGCTTGGTAATGCATCAAAACTGGAACGTTCCTGTGATGGAAAGAGGCAGTTCCACTTCAAATGTGCTGTATTGTGGATAGGGACTGATTTCATTCCTTCTAGCCAGCTATTATTTCTTGCACTATCCTTGAGGAAGCTAAAACAACCCTCCAAGCTCACATATATGCTTAAGGTGATTGTTTAGCCCAGGAGATAAATGGGAAAGGAAATATTCCATTTTCTAGAGAAGGACTGTAAAGAGATAATATAGTCCTTCTTATATTTTTTTTTCTGTATAAGATGCTGTGTCACAGCCAAATTTATTCACTATTAAAGATACTCTTCATTAGGAATCTTATAATAAAAGCTTCTCTTTAGTTTTTCTCCTGCCATGCTGTTATAGGACCTCTAGGCTCTCTCTGTAAATTCTGCATGTTAGTCTTATTAACACTGATTTGAAATAATAATCCTCATGTGGGTTGTAGATTATTTTTTTCTTTGGAGATTCATTGAAGAAGTCCTGCTCTGATTTCCTCACACTGAAGACCAATTAATGGCTTGTTTGGTACAATTTCTGTACAAAGTATTAGGAATTGCAAATAACTTTCACAACCTTTATTCTACTTAAAATAAGCATAGTTTGGGTAATATCATGGTGAATACAAAAATTTCACATCAGGTTTCTCTTGGGAAATATGCTTGGAGTAGGGAGCTGGAGAGAAGATAGTGGTTTCATGATAGCCCTGAAGAGGTGGTTTGACCTTAAAGAGTTTTCAGCCAAGGCTCTGGTGGAGGGCACTGCTGCCCAGTCTTCATGGATGGATTGGATTCCCATTATATGTATTTAATGGAAAACCTAGCTTCAATATAGGTGTATTCTCTATCCTAGCCCTTGAAAGTAATGTGATTCTACTGATTTTATTGGTCCACTGTGGGCTTGATTCAAGGTTTTGTTATCTGTCAGTCCTCTGTCTGTCTGTCTCTCTAGAAAGGGAAGAAGCTCAGACCCACAGACGAGATGCATGGGTGAGGCAACAAAGTCACTGTGTTCAGAATGTCTTCTGTGCAGGCAAAGACTTTGCTTTTATATTTCTCCTAGATCCCTGTTTGAGCCTCTCCATAGAATGGAAATGACTTTACAACTCCTGTTTACACCTTCCAAAAAAGAGGAGTTACCACTTGCTGTAATAAATCAGACACACAGATGTGAATCCTTGGAGGACCAAATCAGTTTATATATAGGAAACTGGTACCCTTTTAATGCTGCTGATAGACAGTAATGAATGTGAGAAGGAGAGGAGGAAGGAAGAGAAAAAAGGAATCTGTTATCCATGAGGTACACTTGGGGGGAAAAGTGGTATTTAAATGCCTAAAAATAATGTTAAGAGCGAAGACAAGGAATTAAAATAAACAACAAAAAAGGTAGGTGAGGAAAGGTGGAGACCCAGAACATTGCAAAGCCCCTGCAGGCCAGTGAAGAAGTTTCCAGTGATTTAACACAGTTTTGGTCTGACACACACTGAACAGTTGAGCAATACCCTGAAGCTGATGCATTTGTCTACACAACATGCAGACCTGGCAGTGGTTTTGCAGGTAGGTTTATGCTTTGCTGGGCAGAATGTGTAGGTGGGGTTTTGGATGTAAAAAATAATTATATTTCAGTGTAAAAATTTCCTCACTTTTTTTTATGTTTAAGGAAAAAAAAAAAATCCAATTAATCCCATGTGAGGGTTATAAAAGGAATTGAGAATTTATCTATATTTTTGGACTTCTCCATACAAAAATAATTCAGCATTTGGAAATTAAACGTCCATGAAAATTTAATAGCTTTCATTTTTTACTGGAATGACACGTGTCATTTCACAGTTTAGTGGTAATGGAGAAGAGCAGGGATCTGGGAGTTTGTTGTGCAGACAGTGTACAGGCAATTTTATGCCTATTGTATCATGGGGGGAAAGGACAGGATGTGCATGTTCCATTTTCTTCCTGTAAAGGCACCTGATGCCATGAAGTCTGTAGATTCTGTGAGTTTATAGCTCTGCTCTTTGTGCCTTGGCCTCAAGAAGACTACTGTGAAGCAGTCTTTTTTTAAGGGAACATTCTTTCAACATTTGGGCCCTGACTCCAGCTGTCCTCTGGCTTGGCATTTGTGGGTAAAGGTGGATGTGGATGTTCCCGTTGGGACTGGCAGGGCATTCTGTTCCCCTGTGTTTGCTTTGCATAGGTATGAATAAATGTGCCAAATTTCAGATGTGAGTGATGTGCCTGGGGACTGTACTTCCCTCCCACAGGTGGAGATATTCAAAAACATAGAAGCCATCAGTTTTCTGGATATTTTAAAGCAGGAGGAGGATGAAATGTCAGGACCCTGAAGCAACACAAACAGGGCTGCCAACATATCTCTAGACCATCCCACTCTGTAATCAAATTGTGCTTCTTTTGATTGATCCACTCAGCCATGCCCAAGCAACTGTCTGCTGAATCAAATTCAATGCTGTGTGTGGCTCAGTCATGTGAAAATAGTGCCCTAAAAGCCATAAAGTTTAAAAATATAATGAAACCAAAGAAGAGTTTAACAAACAGCTTTTTAAGAAAATTGATGGGGGTATTTATTTCTTTTTTAACTTGTTGACCAGAATTTTGTTCTGACATAAGACTACTCTTGAGATACAAAACACTAGTTTTTCGAGGCAGCAGCAGAGGTATTTAAATAAAGAAGTAGTTTTGGGGCATTGGCCATTAATTTGAGACATAAACAAAGGAAAAAGATGGCGATGGAAATGAGAGAAGTAGAAGAGCCGACTATTTAATTGTTGTAAAAAAGCTGAAGAGAAGATGACAGGGCTTGTGTAGGACTTTTGTGTATAGGTATTTTTGCACTGGCATGTTCCCCAAATTGCCCAGATCCCCTTCCCACGCCCTGCTTCCCAAATCTCACCCCATTCAGGCAGTGCTGCTGTGCCCATTTATTGTGTTGAACAGTGGTTATGTTTCAGTAATGCTTTATTTATGTCTCTGGCTTGGAAAAGGCTTTGGCTGAAAGTCACAATTTCAATGACGATTTTTTTTTATTATTATTATTTTATTATTTTTTTTTTCCAGCTTGCCACTTAAAATATGATCAAGCATTACGGGTGAGCTACACAAAATTTTTTTTCAGTGAACATTTGAAATCAGAGCAAAACCTGATTGTTCCATCTTATTAGCCACGTCTTGTTTGATGTAGCATGTTTTTCTAACCCGGTATCACTTCCATCTGAAGCTGCACCACAGAGAACACAAAGGTTTCAGTATTGAAGTTGAAGGAGCACTGAAGGGCATCTTACAAATGCTACTTTGTCACCTAGCAGGAGTTCTTGGAAATTTTTCAATGTTTTTCTTTTCTTTTGTGAGCGGACATAAAGTGCCTCTTTCAAACCCAGCTAGGGTTTCATTCCTGCTTCTGTGATTCTCTGAGGTGCATTAGTTGAGGCTGGCAAACTTTTAGACTCCGGGGAATACAAAGCAAGATAATCAGTGCAAACTCAGTCCTTGCAGCAACTCTGTTTGGGTGGCTGAGTTTCCCGACAGGGGCTGGGCTGGGGGGAGGAAAACTCCTGCCCTAAAGATGTGGAGGAGCGACAAAAATTAAAGCAAGAAGAAATCCCTCATTTGTAAAAATCAGAATAAAGGCAGAAAAGGATCCAGGGCCATTCAGAGACTTGTAGGAGCTGAGAAAGACACTTATGCAGGTTTGCCTCCCAGATTTTTGCTTCACTCTAAACTTTTATTTATGTGCCTTTCCCTGTGCCACTTTTACCAGTGTTTCTCGACAACACATTAACTTCCCTCCCGGTACAATAATCGACTCCAATCTGCTATTATCACGGAAATAGAAGAGGTAAAGTGCCTGTAATAGGATCCAAATCAAATCACTTTCACTTCAGCCGGCTTTTGCTGTGAAGCCGAAGATTCCCCAGGGAGATTCAATAGAGAGAAACACCTGCAGACACAGGCTGAGGCCCGGAGATGATATAGAACACGACAGGCCGAGCTCTGCACTAGCATTTCCTTCCTTACGAGCCCGTCACACTGGCAGTAATAACCAGAGGCAGGACCTGATAAAGTTGTGACTCATTGGCAAAGCCAGGATCTGACTTTCAGCTGATTTGACCCATCCTGAAGCAACACATCACTTGACAATTTACTGTAGAAACAGTTATAGTTAATTTTTTTTTTTTCCTGCCCCCCTGGAGCACTTGCCTTAGTCTTGGATGGTTTTGCATGAATCCCTGGTTGTGTTTAAGCACAGTCCTGCCTGAAGAGAAAAAATATATCATCCTCTCCCAGCGGCTAGGAAAGGCCAGACTAAATTGAATTTAATAAGCTTCAGGTTTAGGGGAAAATAAACCTAGAATCTTTCCTGTGGCATAGGGAACAGCTTCAACAGGGGTTGGAAATGGAAATACACATTTGCAGCCGTGCACTATAGGTTAGAGTCGTGATGCCTCGTTCCCTGTGAATATTAGTTTATTAATTCAAGTGCTTCCCCCCAACACGTTTATGTTTTTGTGTAAGTACTTTTTAGAGATGGTAAGAGACTCTATGCCAGTTACATGTTATTATTTAATTCTGTGTTTATCTCAGGAAAACACTAATATTATCTTAGCTGGGTGAAAGCAAATACAAGTCCTCTCCATAACTGTCACCTGAGATTTGACAGGTTTGGCCTTATCGGAGAAATATCAATAGTGGTAGAAACAGCAAAAAAAACAAAGAAAAGCAATTATTCCTGAATTAAAAACCTGTGGGGAAATTTTAGGGGGATGGAGTTCATTTTCACTTTGAAATATCTGCCAGTGACCTGCTGCAAATATTATTTAGTAGCTGACAGTACACGAAGTTCCACATGTAGTGGCTTTGGTGAGCACACACTCAGCCAATACCTGCATAAAACACAGCCTTAGCTCCCACCCCAGTAAAACTGGTCGTTTAAGGACAAGAAAATTATCTAAAATTAGATTGAAACAGATTGGCGTAAAACTCAAAAGCAGTAGACTAAGGGGGGAAAAAAATGGTGATAATTGTCAGTGTTTTTGCAACTGGCTGGAAAGTGTTGTATGGTTTTTGATTGTGTCCTCTCTGTGGTGTTTGAGCACCTTTAGTGTATTAGGGAAAGAGAGTGAGACATCATGTAGAGTTTGCTGTTAGACTTCTTTTTTCTCATGAGGAGAATTGATTTTTCACTAAAAGTACGGCTGATAAGGTTTAGTTAAAGTATTTGCTGTAAGACCGGGATTTTTCGTGGAGTAGCAAATGAAAATAACCATTTTCCTCTGCTCCCACAGGCTTTTATTATAATATGAAAACTATTGTTTTTGTTATTGTTTTAGAAAAACCTTCTGAAAGAAAGGAGTGCTGTTTGGAAATGTGTTTCCACTCCACATTACAGTCACATTAATGTGAAGTATAAAAACCCCATATGTTAAATACTAACATGGGATCAAAACTCCTGCTGTGAGAGATACTGAAGTCACATTTTCTTGTCAGCTCAAATGCACATTCTTAATTGCTAAATATGAGACAGAATCCCATGTCCAAACATTTGCTCACTGGAAACCAAACCTTAATTTTACAGTTCAATTGCAGCTGCAACTCTAAGGGAGTTTGGGAAGCTCTAATGGAAAGGAGTAAAGTATTTAAATTACGGGGCATCAGAATTTGAGATGATAGTTTGCAAATTCAAAACCAAAAATATGGAGCTAATGTACAGTGAGAACATGGCAAACAGCATTGTCCAGCCTCTCTAATTAGATTTGGGAGCAGGTAGGGAATTTAAAAGCAAAATAAAAGAAAGACTGAGAGAGCTGCCTAAGTATCTATTTGTGGATGGAGTGTTAAATAGTGAAATATTTCTATTGTGAATAATTGGTTTATTTGAGTTTTCTGTGCAAATCAAAGGTTTATATGTAGGAGAGAAGAAGGGGAGGAAGGAAGGAATTAGGTCACTGTCAAAATATTTCTAGCTTTCCCTCATGAAAATAAAGTTACACTCATTACAAAAATAGTATTTTTTTAATATAAGGCTGTATGAATTGTATGATCTGAAATGAAACACTTCCTGTAATTTTCAGGGCTTCTTTAGATAGGGAAAAAAGGCAGTAATTCAACTTTAAACTGAAAGCATCTGCCTGAGTGGTATTTTGTGAGCGTTTTGGTCAATCCAAACATCCTTTATTTGGCATAAAAAAAAAAAATAAAAAATTCTGACTTCATCTGCTTCTTATGGTGACTTTTTTTGAGAGAACACCTTTGGCTTTCAGCTCCTTTGTACTGGTTGCAGTGTGCTATTTCCCCGGGCTGGGAGCAGGGACGGAGCCGAGCAGCCGAGCGCTCCCAGGGATGCTCCGGGAGCTGCGCTCTGCCCGTGGCAGCTCTGGCACAGCACCGGCCTCAAACACATCTTTCCCTCCCTCTCTCCCAAGTCTCGCTCTGCTGACCAAGAAAAAAAACAATGGGCTGGGAAAACAACAAGAGGTATTTTTAGTAGCCACCATCTGTTTTTTAAAAAGCGGCCAGAGCAATGATAGTATTACTTTTGGTCTTTTTCTAGGGGCTTAGAGGCTAAAGCCTGGAGGATTTGAAGGTGTGATCTCTGACACTGCCTTCAAGAAATGCAGAGGTTTCTTTCTCGTGTGTTTCCAGGTGTAGCTGTGTCTCAGGTGTTAGTTCATCAGCTTCATTTATAGGAAGCTTCAGGGTTGAGTGTGAGGAGAATGAAAATGCCTCTTGCAGCTTGACAAAAAGTTCCTCTGCCTTTTTTCCAGACCTTACACTCCATACAGCACTGAGCAATTTGCTTAAGCATCAAGGGGAGAAAATGATTTTTCTATACTTATATGCCCAGGCAGTAGATTTCACAAAATCCTAATTCACCTGGTACTGACTAAGAAAACTGCATTTCCTTTTGCTGTACCTCTCATCTTAAATAAGATTTTTGAATTTTTTGTTAGAACTTTGTTTTGGACAAACAGCCAACTTTTCCTTACAGTGCATTACCCAACACAGCATTTATATTATTAGAAAATTAAACCAGTGACTGAGAGATTTTGACTAATTAGGTTTCTTGGATAATAAGAGCTTTTTAATAAGGTACATATCACTTACAATATTGCTAATGAAATGTGAAAGCGATTCAGTACTCTGTAAGATAATGGCTAACTTGTTTTAATTGTTAACATTTTTTCTTGCCTGCAATGACACAGTCATTATTTCGCAGTCACCGCTTATCGTGAAATCCAAGAGGATTAATGGTTTCACTTATACTGGCGAAAATGTTTAAGCTGTCCCGATTATCAGTGCAGTTGGAAAGAATAATGGTTATTTGTCATTGCGTTTAGCCCTAGAATGAATTGTCCTCCAGCCAAGAGAATCATTAACCCTTTGAGCGACAGTAATAGAGTTTTACAATTAAAAATAAGGAAGCAAAGATTTATGGCTGGATATTTTTTATTTTTTTTCTTCTGAAGGTAGTTTATTAGCTTATGAGTCCCACTAAAACTAAATATATTTCTCCTGGAAAATAATCCACATGATATATCTTATTCTCCACAACAGCACTTCTGCTAGTTGGAATTAAATTGCACTGAAACATTCTTTTGGTGAAGGAAAAAATCTCCCAACTAGCTAAAAAAAGTAAAAAGATTGAACATACATTCTGGGGGGAAAAAAAAATAAAATAGATTCACATTGCTTTTTTCTTACTAGACTGCTATATGTGTTCAAGCAATGCATTTAAAGGAGAATTTTGTCTGTAAATCCCTATAATTCTAAACCATTTACTACCTATAAGCAACTTAAAAACCACAAGATTTCTCCACAAAGTAATTAATACTGTAAATTTGCTTAATCTGGGAAGAGTTTAAAATTGCATTGTGAGTGAATGAATATTCTTAAAATTCTATACGTGGCACTGCACTAGCTGCCAAAACTGTAAAAGGCATCATAAAACAAACAATTGAGTGTTTAAAGTTTTGGGTGTAAAAGGGTAATATAAAAAGGAAAAGAGAGAGAAATAAAACCATTACTTGGGAAGTTATTTTAAATCAGGGGGAAACACATCCCCAGCGTGGCTGTTGGGGAGCTGGTTTGGAACACTGTGGTTCCTTCCTTGTGGGTTTATATTGGTTTATGTTGGGGTGACTTCCAGGGGATGGTTGTGTGGGGCTTGGTTCAACCCTGAAGCAGCATTTTGGAGTTGCTTCTGCACTGGAGCAATGGTGATTTCCAGCAGCACTGAATCCAGCTCATGGTGTGGGTCTGAGCATAAGGAAATATGAAATATTCCTCCTAGGACCAATGCTGGATGGAGTGAAAGCCTCTTTTTCTACATGAATTGGTGGGGATGGAAGGGTGATTGCTATTTAACTGGAAATGTTCAGCTCCTTTACAAGATTAGGTCCTGTTGGTGTTTTTTCACCTTAGAAATGCATTGAAGTGAGTCTCACACAATAAAATACATTAAAAAAACCACAGAACATTTCTGCTCCTCAGCAGCTCGTTCTTGTCCAAGTGTTTGAGAACACAACCACCAAGGACAAGGAAATTTAGTTGTGGAAGAGACAGGTTTATTACTTTACCTTCCTTCCAAGAAAGATAAAACACAAAGAGAATAAATACTGGTATCAATGTGTAGGAAGGATCAGGGGCTGATCCTTCCTCTGGAAGGTGATGGAAAGGGCTCTGCCCAGGCTCACTTCAGTTGGTGTGCCAGACCCAGCACCCGGATGAGACATGAAATGTCATTTATTTTTCTGGGATGGAATCTTCTCTCAGTTTTCTACGCTCTGCTTTTCTAAGGAGGAAAGGACAGCTACTCCCTTCAGCTGTAATAATAAATATAAATGGCCTGGAGTAGGAAAAGAAAACCTGCTCATCACTAGTTGAGACCACATTAATGAAGTCAGTCTGGGGAAGAGCACCTTCAAATAAGTAGCCAAGATGGAAATTATATTATCTCACAATTATTTTTTTAAAAAAATATGTTACTGCAGGTGCTTCCTCAGACTGTGTCATGAAGATCAGTTCACATGAGTTCAGAGCATGATCATTATCATTATTATGTGTGATCTGTGCACAAAAAAAACATCTTTTATGAGATGGTAAACAACAGTTTACCAGGGCTGAAGCCCCCTGAGGTCTGCTGGAACTGCACACCCCAGCAGTATTAGATGGGAGAGGTCAGAAGAAACAGCTGCCACCAGAAAAAAAGACATGGCAAACACATGAGAAAAGAAGATGAAAAGGCTAAAAAACCCCAGCAAAAAAACCCTGCCACCATCCACTCCAAAAAACCACACACATACACACAAACCCACGCATACATGAATTCCCACTGCTCCATATTGCAGCATTTATAGATGCAGGAAGGTAGAGATGCAGAAGTGGATGGTGGAATTTAGCTCTGGTCTGGAATTTATGATTGGCGCTTTTGAGAAGCCACTATTAACCATGGCTTTAATGAAAATTGGCTTTGTTCCCTTTGGTTTTTCTTCTGCAGCAGTCCCTGGGTGTGTGGTACACATAACTCCCTCCCCCAGCCCAAAAATGCTGATAATGGCAGCTATTTTGGGGAAGACAATTACTGATGAAAAGAACTGAATGGGTTTCCCCTCCTCACTGGATGGGGGTTCAAATGCTTTTCAGAAAGCGTGAAGCAAAAGTGCTGCTGCACCTCTGTGGCTGGTCAGCTGTCCTTTGGCTCCAGCTGGAATTAGCTTGGAATGTCAACTCCATCCCTGCTTTTTGCATTTTAATTAGAAATGAAGCAAACTACAAAAAAAAATGTAGTGTACAACTTGTAAATGGAGTGTTTCTTAAATGTTGGCTGGAGCTCAGAGGTTTGAGATTCAAGGGGTGGGAAGGAGCTGACATCCAGCAGTGAAATTGTTGGAGGGGGAAAAAAAAATCAGGCATTCAAAATTGGGAAAAATTCTTAATTAATTTTAAAATAATGTCCCCACTGGATCTGCAGGAATAGTTAGAAAGAGACAGACATATTTAATGGTAATATTTTGTTCCTAGCAGAGGAAAGCTGGCATCTCTGATCCTTCTGTCCATGTGAACAAATGTTTGACAGGAAAACCGAGTTCTTTGGCCTGGTTCTTGGTTCCTGAGCACTGATTATTCCTGTAATTATACTTGTTTTTAAGGGACTGTGCTCAAACGCTCTCCTGTACCCACAGGAGTTCTTCTGTTGCAGGCAGGCTTTGGGAAGGGAAGGTTCTCCTGTCTGGGATTTGTAGTTTTTAGCAATTCCTGTCAAATATTAAAAGTCTTGTGGTTTCTTTTGTTTTATTTTTAATTTTTTTGGCACAAATACTGTTTAAACATTGCACACAAAGAAATAATAAAAACCTTGAAAGACTAACTGGCTGAGGTCAGTCATGTTCTCTAAGCTGGGTAAAACATGGGAAGAAAACAAAGTACAGAATAAAGCATTGATTTGATTTAATTTTGTTGCACAGAAATATTTTGAACCATAACTGTGGAAAGACCTCTATATTACAGAAAAGTTGTTGTTATATATAGAAATAGCTTGAGTCATTTTCAAAATAACTTTTTTCCCATTATTGAACTATCATGTGGTAGTGAGGTAGCTCTAAATCAGAGGTTGTATATTATATATACATTATATATCCTGAAGGGATGATGGGATGGAAGTACTATTTTGCCTCCTAGATTCTCCTTTTGTTAGAAAAAACAAGAGCAGGACAATCCAACAAATCAAAATATCGGAAAACAGAGAGTGAAGTGTCTGGGAGTGGGGCAGCACCAACTAATACCAAATTCTGTGAGTTTGTTTTGTTTCTTTTTCTTAATTTATTTATTTTTTTTGTTTGCTTCTTTATTTCTTTAAAATTTTAGCATCTCTTACGTCTTCCAGTGCCAGCTGGAAACCAATATTCTGATTTTATTCCCAGTATTTAATAGCTTTGATTTCATAGTCTTTCTCCCCCTCTTCCAAAAGGCTAAAATTTTAATTGACACATTCCTGGAAATGTATTAGGTCAATTTAGAGTAAAGCATGTCATTTATGCAATGTGTGGAGTCTTGGTTTTCATGTAAAATACTGCTCTTAATTGATTATCATGTACATGAATTTTCTGCATCATTTACACTTACAAATGTGCGTTGCACAAAAAAGCTAATAAATCTCAGAGGTTTGAATATTAACAACATTTTTTATCCCCCTTGTGTTATTAGCAGAGAAATCAGCACTAGAGACTGGCAAACTGTTGCTCCCATGAGGAGCCTTTCCCAACACGAGGAGCCCTTTGTCACTTAAATGGTTCAGTTGGAGAAAATGACAATATTCTGACCAGTGTGGGCAGCAGATCTGGGGAGGAGCAGAGCTGCTCTTGTGTGTGCAGGGATGGAGGTCCAGGTCAGTGTCCTGCTCTTTAGTTTGCTTCCAAGGAGTGAGAGAAAAATCTCTCTCTGTGAAGCAGGATGGAGGAACTGCCCAAACCATCCAAATATTCTCATGGTGTGATGAGGCTGCAGCCTCCTGCAGAAGAGCAGGAGACTGTCCAAAAGGCACAGTGCTGCCCCAAAAATTGTAACTGTGTGCTCAAGGGAAGGGTAGTTTTGTTCCCACCCCTGAATCAGCTCAAGGCTGTGCTGCTGGGTGATTTGAGGGTGTTGAAGGCTGTGGAATTGTATCGTCACTGCTTCCCAGATTTTAGCTGGAGTGGAAGGCTTTGTGGCTCTCTGAGACTCTTGCAGGTTGGTTGGAAAGGACCTTACAGATCATCTCATTCCAACCCCCAAAAGAAGGGGAAATGTCATCTTAAGGGAAATGACAGATCAGGTGTGATGTAGAGATGATCTCCTATGGAATCTGTTATGGTCTAGCTGGGAATACCAAGAATATCTTTTAATATCAGATCCTTGTTGGTTCCAGCCCTGACCAGATTTCTCACATGCCATGGTGCAGGAACACCTGCAGGATTTGGTCACACAGTATCTGAAAGTGTGGGGCTTTGCTTTACTACTTGATGCTGTAATCAGTGACTGAGCACAATTCTGTGGTGTCCTACTCCATGGATAGCTGCATTTTATCACCAGGAATAATGATTTCCTCTGCATATACCTGCTTTTATTCCTTTATTTTTTCCTAATTGGGCAGTGTAATCTACTACAATTTTTTTACTGAACTGAATTGCTGGAAAATAATTGCCCTTAAAAACATGTAAAACAAAAGGAAACAAGCCTTCTCTCTTAGTTTTTCACTTAAAGGCGCACAAAGAAATGGGGGCATTGCTACCCTGTGTGTCTGACCATCAGTCAGAAAACTCTAAGTAACCCTAATGGAAGCTGAGGATTAGACATGTTTATTGGGGGAGGAGAATTATGCCCCTTAGAAGGGATGCTAGCTCGGGATCACTGCGGTATGAATCACTGGGACTGTGGCCAAAGGTGGGAAGGAACACGGCTGACATTCGCAACCCTCCCAGCTATCAGTAAGTACAGCCAAAATAATTACCCCAAGGCATCTGGATAACCCAGCCTAATTAGCGGTGCCTGAAAACGAGTGGGTTGCATGTTTATACCTGAAGAAATCAAATTACCCTCATACATTTCACCAGGGGCTCTTCCAATTCATTGCTCTGTTGATGAAAGAGGCAGCTATTTACCATAAAGTCACAACCCCGCAGCCTGTGGCTATTCGCCACGTTGAAGAGTGTTACTGCCCTGCAGGGAAATTATTCCTTTTACTGGAGTTGAAGGCAATATTCTTTGCACTGATGAGCTCTAATACTTTTATGGTAGGTGGCATGGACTGTGGAATATACACAAACATAGTAATATGCACTTAATTAGATTACTTGTTAATATCGTTCATTCATTTAATTTGGTCAAAACTGCTGTAGCCAAATGTTCACCCTGAGCTGCAGATCGCCATTCCCAGATCTGAAAGCAAGATTTAGAGAGAGTTTTAACATCCTTGTGGATAATAATATCCATAATTAAAACGTTTGAGGCTAACCCATTTGGAAGAGAATGTAAAGCCTCACATTTTAGCCAACTGACTAAAGAGTAAAATCAAATCTTTGAGGTTGTAAGCTTACCCCAAACCATCGTAATTTCTTGCATCTCCTTTAGAAATGTCTCAACTCGATGATTTGAAGAGATCACACAGCATCTTTAGCAACTATGAACCAGATCAAGTCTGGCAAATTTTTATTTCATTAGTATAGCCCAACTTCCCTCTGTTGCAATCAAATGTGAAAACTCAGAGCAGCACTACTGCACAATCCATATCAATTTAGGAAGTTACCATTTAGAAACAATGACTAAAAAAAGACCCAGATCTAAATTGCACATGAAACATGGGAAAATAAGGTTTAGGTAGAACATTAATATATTTAAGAATGGCTTTATTTATTCTTTAATGGTTATTCTAAGAACTGTCATGTACTTGTGTGGGTAACAAATGTAGTGACTGCCACAGTTAAAGTGCTTTGAGTGGATTTTGAGTGAAATTAAGGGAAGACACAGCAATATACAAATCTACTTTTGTCAATATTATAGAGTTTTCTCAGAACAAACGTGTCACATCTTGCCACCCCATCATGGAACTCAATCCCGAGGGATATATACCTAGCAAACTGGCTTCTACAGAAAGATCCTTCCTTGGGCACGCTGCACCAGAGTTTAGAACCAGAAATTCACAGGGTCAGAGAAAGTTCTGTAGGGAGAGACACAAAACCTCATCCCTTGTTCTGAATTGACTTTAAATGCAGATTTGTTCTGCTTACTTTTGATGTGTGAGTGAAGTATAACAGAGCTGGGGCTCATAAAATGGTGCCTGGGTACATTAAAGCAGCTCTTCACCTCCAGAAGGCAAGGTTCGGATTGGAGTTTAGTGGCCCCAGGCTAGTCACTAGTGGGCAGTTGCCCACACTGCTAAGCATAACACAATTTAGCAGAAATCAGAACAATTGACAGTTTCTTCTCAAGAGATGCTGTAGACTCATTACTGGAATTGAAGGGGTGTTGGAGGTCAGAGCTGAAGTGCATTGGCAGATCTGTGTGGAGGAAGTTTGCGGCGCTCTGTGTGGTAGGACAGATGGTGCTGTTGCTGTCTAACTTTCATGAGCACTAAAATTCACCAAATATCCCTCTTGCCCCAAAACAAACAAACACACGCACTCACAGACACGCACAAGTAGTCCCACACAGTTGAGAGCAGTCAGTGTCCCTGGCATCCTCACCAACTTTCCTACTCATTTAACACCAGCACAGATTAGAGGACACGGGAACGCAACACTCCAGGCTATTTGCTGAATGTAGCTCATAATGATTGACACTCCTGCCTGCATCCCCACTTTGAACTACATGTTGTATATTATTATTTTTTGTTATTGTCCTTTAAAATGCTCTGAGATATAACATATGGCAAGTGCCAATGCACCACGGTGCAATGTAATTTAGTCAAATATCAGAAGCGTAGACAGTGCAAATGGAAAGCAGGAGAAATATCTGATCCAAGTGCCTACTGGTGTAATTGACTCAGTCGAGCCAGCCTGTGTCATTAGTCCTATAAAGAGTTGCATTTACAACAATAAAACTGAAAAGCATGGAAATTAAAAGCTGTTAGAATTTCCTCTTGTGTGTATTTATCTGCACGAGTGCTGTATACTCCCTGCACAATTTTGTAATCTGTTTGGTAAAGTGGCATTACGGTAACCTGTGTCAGCCCTGCACTGTATATCAAACAATATCACACTCCAAAGGAGGATTAATCAAAGTAACGGATGCGCCGGTTTAGTGCTCCGTGTCTGCTGTCAATTACACACGCAGTAAGCTCACAAATTTAAGCTGCTGAACAGAATAAAATCAAGGGTCTCTTTTGCTTCTTGCCCTTGTGTGCTAAAACACCCCCAGCCGACCGGCATGTGAATTTTGCCAAGGATTTCTGGGCAGGTGAAGCGACTCCAGGGCCGGGCGATGCGACAGGAACTGTTTGTGTTTGGCCGTGTCGGAGCGAGCGGCAAAGGCAGTTGACGGACAAGTGTACCCCAACAAGGTTTCACTTATTAAAGAAGCCTTGTCAAACAAGCTGAAAGCCCTGCATATAAGTGACCTTTCTGTTCACCTCCCATTACAATGAAGATTTGAGCATTCCTTGCGAGCCTTCCAGTGTCGACATTAAAGAATCAGAGTGTCTTTCCATCTCTGCTGATGTGCCACTAGACCACTTAACAGAAAATTGAGAGAGTATATTACAGGGTGAAAGAGCAGAGTTCGGAGGTCACTATCATTCTCATTAAGAGATGTTTCTATGCAGTGCCCATAGGTGGATAAATCAATACTTTCTGTCTGAAAATGATCACGCTTGGTAAAGAGTGCTTTAATTGGGCTGTTACTGTTTATGGAGAGTGAGTATTTATGGGGTTTCATGACAATAAACAGCAGAGTGGATGATGGCTTCCATGTTCCTTTGTGGGATGTGATGTGACAAGTGGGATGACAGAAGATTTTGACATTTCAGACCTCCCTTGAGTGAGGGGATGCAAACTCGTAGCAATTGGCCAGGAGCTCCCAAGGTCCCAAACTGTTTGATATACACATTGTTTGAATAGAGAGGCCTTTATTTCAGATATCTTTCCAAATCTTACACATTCAAGAAACTAAACATTAAGGGTCTGATAGACAACCCTTTTTTCCTTCTTTTCTTTCTCCCCCCCTTTCAGTGTCTCTGGGTGGGTCTGTTTAATGCACAGAGGCCGAGAGAAACAAAGGTTACAGGGAAAAGGGGAGACTGAGATCTCTGGATCTCACAGAGGAACAATCAAACAAAAATAAGAGAAGTGAAAACCAAAAGCTTTCCTGGCTGTGAAGGACAGGAACACTAGACTCAAGCAGAATCAGTCTTCAAACAAAAATCCTGCAATCCTGCCCAGCATCATCATCAGCTACAACCCAAAGGAAGGAGTGTGGCCGTGCACAGGCACAACCAGGGGCACACGGTGGGCTGGGATCTCCAGCCACCCTCATTCCTTCAGAAGAGTGTTAAACTAACCTTCAATAAATCTCCCTGCTGCAGATGGAGTGTACACATCCTGACAAGTTATTTATTTTGAACATCTTTTAGTTGAGATTCCTGGGTCTGATGGTCCCACTGCATCGTATCTCTGCTTTCCCAGTTTAAAATGTGTATATTTTGCAACTTTTTTGAAGGAAGTCCAGGCATTTGAGGTAAGCTGAATGTGGAGAAAATAAGAGAAAGTTTCAGAGAATCTAGACATGAATTAAACCAGCTGTCAGGATTTTAACTGAGACATGCAGTAGCAATTGTAATGTGTTAAAATCAGCACAGTGTACTTCCAGAATTCCCCCATACTTTGGAAAGTACTCAGATGAAAGTGTGTTGTCCCCAGTATTGTCTCCAGTCTGGCAAGGTAGGAAAGGGACCCAGAGGATGTGACCATACACTGGTCTGTGCTGTGCTGGGCAGTTTGCAGAGCTGAGGATCTGCAGTTTAAGATACACACACATTGAAACACATAATTTCTGATTATTGTTTTTCTGGTTATTTGGTATGGTGAACTTTTTATCAAGGTGACTTTTGGCCCGTTGGCTTCTAGCTGATGTATCAGACAGCTGTTAAAGGAAATTCTATTTAAACCCAGGAAAATCTTTCCAGTGAATCTGGACACCACTACAACATGTGCCCAAAGAAGCTGTGTGACCTCCAGCATTGGAGATAATCAAAACTCAGCTGGACACAAGCTTGGGAAGTCTGCTCTGCTCGAGTTGGACAGGGAACCACCAGAGCTTCCTTTCCCCAGCTACAGCTCTTTTGGCATTCTGTGATTCCATTATATTATACAGTTTTGTAAGTGAATGGGTAAAGGAGCATAGGAAAGGAAATTCAAAGACTTCTGTGGTCCTTGGTGTCACTGAAATACTGACATTTAATGGAATTTTTGTTGCAAAGAACATCTGTATTATTTATTCCATAGTCTATATTCTGTATTCTATATTATTATATATATATATATTGTATGTGTTTTGCTGGTGGAAAACTCTGACACAGGGATTACCTCTCAGAGCCCTAGAAGCATTTAGATAACCAACTCTTCCTGCTTTCAGAAGGGGTTAAGCACTGCTACGTCTTCGTGGGTTTGTGTTCTGGTAATTTACTGTAACATGAGGTATTTTGACCAGGGCTCTGTGGACTGCACCATCTTCTCTCAGGTCATTGCTGAACAGCCTAGACAGGATTCCTACTGCTCAATCTTTTTATCTTTTTGTCTTTTAATTACTTTTCATTGTATTTTAAACATATATTATGCATGTTTTTTAATATGTTACATATTTTCAAAAGCCCAAGACTTCTGCAGTGTAGAAGATGTCTACTAAGCACATCCAGTCTCAGATAGTTCTCTTTAGCAAACAGAAATGCTAAAGTTTCCAAGTCCAAAGACTGACAATTCTGTGCTTTCAACAGAAGCGAATTACAGACTTTTGCTTAAAAAAGTCCATTATGAATTTAATTATATTTTCAGGGGTTGTTTGTATAGGATTGCAAATTACATATAAATGAAGGCAAAGTCTTTCTGAAAGCATGTGTTGTCAGGAGAAAAATAACAACAACAACAAAAACCCCAGGCTCCAGTTTTGATGGGAAAATATTACTTCTGGTTATTGTTTCATCAGTAATCCATAATACCTCCAAGGGAACTGCTACAGTCTGTCATCTCGTGGACAGCTTAAAAAAAATGGCATGCTATAGAACTGGTAGGCCCTGGGGGAACTTTTGAATAGCTGATACCCTATTTGTGCAATAGATATTTTCCTTGATAACTGGAAATTAAGCTTGCCTGGAAGAAATGTAAATATCATCTCTAATTTGCGCTCTGAATTACCATTAAAAATTATGTGTGCACATAATCATATCAAATATTTCAGAGCTTAGAAACCATGATAACACTTGGCACTCTCAGCATCTTCAAAGCACTCCACAAATATTACCAGTACATCCTTCTTCCACCCCATATTGTTATCCCCACTTTACAGATGAGGCAAAGGGGTCAGCGAGGTTCTTTAGTGCCTTGGGATCAGGCTGACTATAAGTAACACTGCTGGGACAGGGACTCAAGAATTTGTCTGTGATTAAGCCACTCTAGGTAGACTGCTGGTGGTGCTAATTTACTTACAGGTTGGCAAAAATAATATATGCAGTGACTGAAGTGCACATGATACCGTTATGTAGCTGTTGTGCCTCCTAACCAAGTTAAGATATAGCTGCAGGACAAAGATTTTGTTTACATCAAAAGAATGACTGGAAATAAATGGACTTTTCCTACACAGGTGCCAGTAAAAAGCTTGAATTAGAACCAGACTGATGTATGATTTAAATGTAAACAGGCTAAATCAAAGCAAACTCGTTCAGATTACACCTTGTTCCTAGCATGTAGAATTATTGCAATTGCAATTGGAGGGGAAAGAGAATTTTAAAGATATTTTTAAATCATAAAATATTTTAGAGACTCAGCCAAAATTGACCTTGACTATAGTTAATGCCACACCAAAAGCTGTGCAAGCTGCTAAATCCTTTGCTGCCTTGGGTTTTGGTTCTCACTGGGGGAATTCCCAGGTGTTGCATTAAATATTTGATCACAAATTTGCGGTCTAGAGGGGGTTTTATGATAGGTGATGTTCCTGCATTTGGGGTCTGGTTCTGGCCTCTGGAAGCCAATAATAAGTTTTCTGATCTTGTGGTGACAAAGCAGATTTGGCAGAGTGTTTCCAGCAGAATTCCCTGTTGCCTGATCTCAGCTGCAAGTGAGCACTACAAGCTCTTGCAATTCTTCCATGGAATTCAGTCTCAAAAGAAGTTCCTTTCCATGTGTCAACAAGTCAGGAAAGCTAAAAGAATAGTTTTTGCACCGTGTCCCATTTTCTTGAGCTCTCCACTAGAGCCCTCTCCTTCCTGGTCTGAACTGGTTTTACTGGTGTTAATGGCATGTCTCTTGCTCAAACACAGACCTTAGCCAGGGCACAAGCTGAACCTGTCTTCATACCAGACAGAAACGTCTCAGGTAACCTCCAAGATGTAGTGAAATGTCTTTTCTCATTTGTTGGATCCAGATGTGAGCAGCTGACACTGCTCTGCTGCTGGGGGAACAATGAGGTGTAGGATTCCTGAAGGGTCCTGCCTTCCTTTGTGTCCTAAAGATGTCTGTGGCTGAGCTGTGACTCCATAAACTCCATGAAGTTTGTTTTTGCATTGCTATGGAAGGGCCCCAGTGCTTCCTGCAGGTTGTCACTGCTGTTTTATAGCCATACCCAGCCTTTGATGGAAATTCCCCCTCCTGCCACCTCTCAGCACCCCAGGGCTGTTTGGGCTGCACTACAGGACTGTGTTCCGAGAAAAGTTTGTGGTCAAACATATGGTACAGATTCTGTGCAGATTCTAAATCTTGGGATCATAAACTGGTAGAAGGGAGCCATAATTCCCTACCCTTCCTAAATCATAAGATGAAAGGCAGCTTTGGCTTGGCGGACATGTCTGGATGTTTTAGGAACGACATTCCTGACGGGGGATGTTTGACTTCTTAGCAGATAGAATTAGCAGCATTAAGAGACCCTAACACCAGCATAAAATGTGAGAAGCAATAAAGCCATCCTAAAGGATCTCATGTGAGGAACTTAATGCACGAGCCTAGGGCTGGGCTGTGAACTGCTCAGATGCAGTCGGTGGGGATTGATGGACTCTCAGGAATCATCCTGGCTTATCCTTCTTCCTGAGGAGATGATAGCCATAATGTCACTTCCGCAGTTCAAAATGTATTGTAATTACTGTTAGAGATCCCAGATGTCCCCTCCAGATAACCCGACTTCCACAGATTTGGCAGAAAAGCTACAGCTGCAGAGAAGTGATACTCATGGTAACTTTCAAAGTTTTAGTGACACTACAAGAAAAAATAATTTATTTCTTCTTTGAGCATTTCATATTCCATAATTTTGAGCCTTCTATCAGATAAATATTTTTCCAAGATTGTCAGAGACATAATAGCATGGCTTTAGATTTCCTTGTTTTCATGGCAAAATTTGCAGTTATTATGAAGGGGCGAGGATTTTCTCTCTGTTAAATGGAAAAACAATGTTGATAATTATGTAAAGTGCAGAAACATTCTATTTACAGTAGACAAACAGTACAGTGATTGAATTTGAAAGGGGGAAAAAAACACCAGCCAAGGATGCGAGCTTGGATTTGGTAGCTGGAATTCACTAATCACAAAATAATTCAGTAGTGCTGAACAAAAAAGGCGTTTTTATCACCATCTCCTCTCAGTTCACAGGCGGCATTGTCTGTCCTACCGTTTCATGTCAGAGAAGAAGGAATTTTACCAAATGTTTGATTTATTAGAAAGTGAATGATTCTTTGCAGCCATGTGGGGCTAGCCCATGTTTCAATAAGACAAATTGCATTGTAGCATTCCACTGGCAGCCAATGATAACTCATGATCCAGACAGAGTCGGTTATACCAGAATGGATGAAAAGCAGGAGCAAAAGGACACAGAGTAGAAGAAAAGAAAATGCTTCAAGAGCTGTTATTTAAAAAAAACAACAAAAAACCCACAACAAAACAACAACAAAACCTAAACAATGTTTTAGCTACTATTTAAAAATCTTTCAATTAAGATTCTGCACAGCGTTGCAAGCAGAGTATGGCAGAATAAAGAGGATCATGTTATCTCTTTCCCAGTAGTAAATTATCATATTTATGCTCAAAAAACTGCCACTGTCAACTTCAGTCATTTGTGTAATTGGAAAAAGGTAAATGATGTAGTAAATGAGACCCTACAGTCAGGTTTTGTTCCAAAAATGGAAAAAAAAAAAATAAAAAATCAGTGGCAAACGGTGCAGGTTTAAAATGAATTAATGTCAACTGCAAAAAGCAATGTCTAAGACAAACAAAATCCGACTGTTCTTGACCTTTAGTTAATATTGATAGTTTATCACTGGAGAACTCATTGATTTATTTTTTCAGTTCATATCTGATTATCACTTCAAAATAGGACTGAATATTTTAAAACAGCTCGGTCGCCCGCCTTTCAGTCCCCGCTATTCCGGATTCCACCTAAACGTTTCTTTATTTCCAAATGCTGCTTTTTAAAGAGGCCAGCCCTCTGCAGCAGCCCCCAAGGTGATGGGTTGTTTCCTGCTGGCAGAGATGCGTGTCATGGAGCGCTGCCTCTGCCCGTCGGCTTTGTTCTTGGGGATCCACGGAGCAGGAAGGCTATTGAAATATACAGGAATCTGGCTCCCAGGGAGCTGACAGCCAGGCCTGAGGGACAGTCTGAAGTGCATACCTGGTATGTCTAATTTTAGGCCTGCCAGCCCTGACAGTGGTCCTGGGGAAAAAAAAATAAAAAAAATCTATACTAATTTCTCTGTGACATACTGCTGTAAACTGCAGCATTTTTCATTCCACTACCAAAATGTTTTTGTGTATTTTTTTTTTCCCCTAGTATTATTTAAAGGAACTGTCAAGCCTTCAGCATTTAACAAGTATTTTTAAACTGTGTTTTTCAGTGTAAACCTGCCGTGTATTCAAGGTATTGTTGCATGAAAAAGCATAAACTAAAGTATCATATCAGAAAAGAAATCAACATTAGATGTAAAAACCAACTTCATTTTATTGCTTAACACTAACATTGTTCCCCATGGAAGAAGCATTGCAGTTTGACGGGTTCTGGGGGCCCTGTGTGGGCTGGTGTAAGTCAGGAATCCCCCATGAATTTTGATGAGGCTCTGCAATTTTACATCAGCTCAGGATTTTCGACCGCAGGTTCAGCATGTACACTGTGTTGAAATAAAGGTGCAGTCATTTTAAATATAATTGAGTAGGCTCATAAGAGGTTCCACTTAGAAGGTAAATTATGGTAACAAGTCAAGAGTGTACTCTGTGTAGTTTTCATTTCAAGTGTATGGTATTCTGTATTCACTTAACTAGACACACAAATCTAAGCAGACAGATGAGACAGAGGCAATCAAAGAGAAAAGCTTTATTTGGAGCTTATGGGAGTATTGAAGTTTTATTTTGTAGTGTTTCCCCACGAGGCAATTTCAGAAAAAGACTGAAGTGATGGATCACAAACAGTTTAATATCTGAATTGCTAGCTGTTGATCAACAGAATTTCGGACTCCTCCCTGTATATTTCTGAAAATCTTCTCCCCAGTCTGAATATTTAGTAAAAGTGCTGGGGAAGGAATCTCTCTGAAGATTTTGTAGCGTGCTCTCTGTCTCAGTCAGGAGGAACTGAATGGTGTTTGTGCCTTTCATGCCTGTGGATGCACAAATAATGCCATACGATGCTTTGGGTCTTGTTCTCTCCAGACAGCAGATTTTGCTTCAGGGAATGATGAAGGCCTAGAAAAACATTCTCTTAATATGAGAGAAGTGGCAAAGGAAGCATTGCAGGGCATCAGAGTAATGGCTTGTGTTAACAACGTGGAATCGTTTAATGTGTGTGTTTTGTTACACTTTTATAGCTTTCAAGTGCTGCTACACAGGTTTGAGTCCACAACAGCTCCTTTTTTAGTGCTCACCCTCGTGTCAATTAATGTTTTCATGCACTTCAGGTGACTTTGAGGCCAGTTGTGCCAATGTGTGCATATAAAGGTAACTTTGATCACTTCAACATGAGTTACCTGCAAGTACAAGCATTTGAAGAAGATAGGCCCTTAGATAAAATCAGTAGCCCCAACCTCCTTTAGACATCTTTACTAGACCTTTCATACTATCCAGTGTTTTTATTTATTTTAGTCCATATAAAGTAGCTCCTTCTCACAATGAATAAAAGCTATAAACAATTTTATTTTTACTTAATTTTCCTTCTGCAGATTGATTAATGTAGTTTTTTTTTTTAAAAAAAATTCTTCATAAATTTTATTTTCTAACTCCAGAAACTGAAAGCACATAGCCATTGAATATGACATATCTGACTGATTTATTCCATAAATCAACTAGCACTAGTGATATGGAAATGAACTGAACTAATAGTGCTGTGCAGTGACACAAACAACAATCAGCTTGTGTTAAGAACCACAGAATTGTTAAGGTTGGAAAAGACCTCTGAGATCATAAATTCCAACCACTGACCCAGCATTGACATGTCCACCACTAAACCACGTCCCCAAGTGCCACATCCTGTTGTCCCAATACATGCTGATTAATTTACTTGATACAGAGATTAAAAAGTGGGTGGAAGAAATGAGGAGGGATTTCTACTGAAGGAACAAACTTCTAAAGGAAGAGTGTAATCAGTAGATTCCCATACTGCCAAAAGAAGCACAGGGAGCATCACCCTGCTTCAGTTGCAGCTGAGTGCCTGCTAAGGTGATCATCATCTTACTTTTGATCAAGGAAGTAACTAGAAATAAAGCAGGCAGCAGCAGAAAGCTGGTTCAGGAAGCACTAAACTTCCATGTGTGTACATATACAGATATATATATATATATTTATGCACTTATGTTGCCTCTCCCTTCCTGAGTCACCTGTTGATAGCACCTTTCTTCCACCACCAAGAGAGAAGATGTGTCAGGGACACATCAGAGTCAAGGCTGCAGGCCTGCTGTGCTGTATGTGATGCTTTCCAGTTGGCTCTGGGCGTTTCTTTTCACTCTGGAACATCTGAGCTAATTCCTGTCTCCATGAGGCTGGAAGATGTTTTGCAAAGGGGCACTGGAGAGGTTGTTTCGCTCTGCCAGTAAGGGTGTCGTTTGGTTTTCAGGGATTTGTGAACAAAACCAAATTACAACTCTTTGCTTGAATTTGTAACTGGTCACATTTTCAAAGCTGGGGATTTTACAACATTCAGAAATCTCCAGTACAAAAGACAAGTGGAAAGGTTTGTGTAGCTTGAAGTCAGAGCTATTCAAATGCAGAAAATCTGTGTGAAAACATGTACATTACTTTACAGTTGTACAAACCAGTCCTTGATTTGAATGCTCCATAGACTGCAATTTCTCTATTTTTTAGCTCTGAGCTCTGTGGAATTGGGAGATTCTAACAATGCAGGCGAGTTGGGTGCAGTTTCTTTGGAAATATTTCACATTGCTCTGTGTCTGATTCTGCTTGTGCTTCACTAAATAAAGAGGAGATTCATCAGCATCCAGAACTTATCATGGAAATTAGGAGGTAGACAGCTAAAGTGTGGGTTTACACACTAAAAAGACTGGATATTCTTGTTTACAGTCTGTATTCCATGTTTTTGTGCTAGCTGAAGGGGTGATCACCAATTTCATCTATAGCTGCTGGACACTGCCCCATAGCAGAGCCAACCATGCCTGGAAAGGCAGGGAATATCCCCATCAGCAATTCAGCAGGCATAGAATCATCAGTGGAATAATTCAGAGGGAAAACTGGTCAAAGTAGGATCAGAATGAGCAGCTATTACCTATATAAATAAATAAACTACTACCCCTTGCAGAAATGTGACAGACCTAAAAAAAAATTGCTTCCCTCTACAGCTCCCGCAAATTTCTCGGTGTGTGCGTACCTGAGTCATTCACAGAGATCCTTATGTGAGCCCTTTGCTGCACTAAAATCTACTTTCTTGGAAAATGTAGAACAAATACTCAGGCTGTGATCTCATTCCTACCAGTGCCGGAGACAGGAGTCCCAGGGGCTTCACTGCAAATTAGATCCCCTGGAAAGAGACAGCCAGAACGGATCCGACCTCTCTGCCGTTCCTGGGAGCGAACTCCTATTCTTCCCTGCCCTCCCTGCCTTGCCTCTGACAACTTCTCCAGTAAGATTTTCCCTCCTGTGTGTGCTGTCTCTTCCCTTTCTTTCCCACCCCCCAGAAGAAGTTGTGGACAGGTATTGAATGGGCTGCCAGGCTGTTCCCATTCCCTGGGTCCTGTGGGTTATTTTCCAAAGAAGTGTGTTTTGGTTTAATTCTGTTTTTCTCAGCCTCTCTTCTCGTAACTCCATCCTGTTGCTCTTTTGATCAGTTATACATCAGCTGTAACATAACTCTGTGATTTCATTTTGGTGCCGCTTACTTCATCCGAAAAGGAACTCGCTCTTCAAAGAAAACTTTTATTTCATTGTCTGCCACATATGCAAGTACTCCCTAAGGATCAGGGTTATTTATTATTTTGCTCCCCCTCTTTGCTTTCCCCTGCTCCTCTCCAAAAGACTAACAGACACTAATCTCCTTTCATCAGGTTCCCTTCTTCCTAATTTTTTTTTCTTTTTGCACAAAATGCTCGCCACTACCTTTAACACCTTATTGTATCTGGAGTGATAATTACTTTCAGTTGCCGCAGCTGGTGCATGGGGAGGCGTGCGGGCCCTGTAAATTGGGAACGGGCAACCTGGGTGGGATTGCAGGAAAACAGAGTTCTGCAAAATCAGAGAACACAACTATAACAGGGATAGTTTTGCTTATTCTAATTCTTTTATTTATTTTTTTTTTCTATTCACCGCACTCATCTTCGAGACGTGATTCTAGTGAGTCACCTCCACGACAATTTGTGGTTCCTTTGTTAGGGGAAAGGATCGGCCGGTGCACGTGACAGAAAATAAGAAAAATATGAGTTGGTACCTGACAGATTTAGTTAAATCTCACATTTGGAAACAACACACATGGACATATCTGGATAGGGGGACACATGGGTCTGTCAACAGTTTTTAAGATCCTCTGAGGCATTATTAATCCTTATTTTAATGTATACAGTATTTCTCTGAACTCACAGAGTCTTGATTCAATCTTTTACTTCTCTGTTGTTTTAAGTGTAGGATTGAGAAGGAGATTTGGGCTTATTGTGAAAGTAAACACGAAGGCTGGGTTACAACCTTTCGAAAATAAGATGATTTCCCAACCTATATTTCCCCTTCTTTAGTTATTATATAAGTAGTAGGCAGAAATTAGAAACAGTATTATTAGTGTATTTTTTATGTAGTTTGCCTGTTTCAGTCCTTCACAGCGTACTGAGATGTTTCATACTCCTACTAACCATAAGGAAATTGGCACACACTGTTTGCTATATAAAATTAGGTTTTTATGTGACCAGTTTATACATGTTTTCTTAGATTTCCTAAAGCAAGCGTTACTAAATTATTTAATATACAATCTGAGATGCTTTTAATAAGAGGTTTGCCATAATCAGCCGTGTTCTGTGTGTGCTGGTTTGAACCCCTGTTTTGTCTGCTCTCCCGTTCTGTGTTCATGTTTCCCATGCCTACCTAAGGTTAGGAATAAGGTCCAGGTTTGGGGTCTTTTCCAACTTTCAGACAGGTGAACAAAAAGCGTGACTAATCTGTCAGTCCCTCTTCAGTTCCCAAGCTTAGTTAGGTTGGACTTAGGGCTGGGGTCAGCTCGGTGTCACACGCTGGGGAATGTCCCAGTTTCTGGGGGGAAACCTGGTGTCTGTGTCTGCTTTCAGCTGGAGTGAGGCTGTGCAGTAGAAAAAACAGGGAGGCAGCAGCCAAGGTGAGTGTGGGACTTTGCAAATTCCTGGAGATAAACCAAGAGCAAAGTATCACGAGCTTTGAAGGAATTATTCTTTTTGATTTGCAGGCAGGGCTGCATTCCCAGGCCTCTCTGAGTCAGGGGCTGGGGCTGGGTTAAGGTTATGGTTAGGATTAGGAAGAGTTAGGCTTTTAAATCTGACAAGCTGGGATATTTTGCTACTTCCAGAAAAGTACATTGAGGGAAAGTATCAGTATCTTCAAATTTCTTATTCATTATTTGTGGTCACTGTGGGTGTATTTTGACTAAGAATTGTTATCCCAATTGGGTCAAGTATGCAGGGGATGGTACAGTCAGAATAATGGGGTACCCACATTCCAGAGGATAAACAGAATCAGTGTCTTCAAATCATCCCATATTTATGGGCCATTTGCACCAGGAACTGAAAAATTAGTTGTTTTGATATAATGGCATGCTAAACTCCTTAGGAGTATTGGGTGAGGCTGTAAGAAATGATGCTAACTCCAGAACTGAGCTGTGACTGCTCCAAGATCATGAGTGAAAGCAATTTCTATTTCATGTGGTTTGAAAAATATAAATAAGTTTTCTTTTCAGTGTAGTCAGAAAATCTGCCTCTTCCAACACTGGCACCTCCATGAAGTGTAGGGTAACTGCTGGCTTTCTACCTGTATTTGAGGAAAAACCTCCTTTTTCTAGGTGATAACTTGCACAGAGTGCCATCTTTACTGATTTGGCCCCTTGTGAAGAGTTCTCTAGCTGATAAATTCTTACGGTGTTTCAAGATTTCATCACTACATTTACACAAATCCCAAGTTCAAGTGTCATTTTCAGGGTAGCGATGACACAGACCTTTTCTTTCTTTTGGGGATGAAAGCATCCACCTTTTTTCTTGTAGCAAGTTGCTCTATTATAATTCCCAAATAGGCATTGCAATTCTGAGTTGCAGTCAAATTCTTTGCTGGAGTCGAACAAGAATCCCAGGCACTTGACCAAAGCAGTATTTCAAGAATATATTGTATTTATTTGAAAGACGATAATGCAATGCGGTCATCGTTTGCTTCACTACAGGTATAAATCCTCTAAAACCATTGCAGATGTGGCAGGGATATTGCAACCCATTAACCTAACAGAATGTAACTGTTTTTCTCTAGCAAGGCTTGTCTGACTCGTTTTTATTCCCTTTTTTTGCTGCGAGCGTGGCTGTATCTGTTGGCTCTGTGTGTACATTGTGGCACTGAGTTCCGCTGTCTAGACCACCTCCCTGTGAATTAATACTGAAATGGAGTGGCTTAAATCCCCACACCTTCCCTCCTTGTCCTTCTGTGTGCACATTAAACTCAGCCAGCTGAGATCTTACTCAGAGTCTGGCACTTTTGTGCTGCCACCCGCTTGAATGGGTATTTTTCAAGTGTTTGTGTATAACTCAGTGTGGGTATGAATGGTAGGGTCTGTCACTGAAAAAAAAAAAAAAAAAAAAATTAAAAACCACTATTTATTATGGCACTTCAGTGTGTATTTAAGATTCCTCCTTGTTGCCGGGTTTGTGTCCAAAATGGAATTACTAGTCTGCATCTTTGCTGATTGTGAATATGTCCACAAGGCTGAATTTCAGATGTACCCATTTATGAATCTGGCGTATATGCTGAATGCAGCATTTTGTGCAGGTCACGTGTTGTATACAAAACATCTGATAAAATGCTGCTCACAGTCTTACAGATCTTAGAAATCCTTTCCATATGTCTAATCTTAAATCCTTTCCATATGTCTCCATCTATACATGAGCACCAATTAGTCAATTAATCTGCCACCTTTATTTAATTAGATAATAAAGAAGAACTTTTTGAAGTTAAATCTTACTTCATTTTTCCAGGAATCAAAAATGACAACTAGTAGCAGCAACAAATTACTAGATAAATTTCCTAATCCACTCAGTGAATACATTAATATTACAGTATTTGCTGAGTTAAAACAAGTCCAACATTCAATATTCCCCTTCGCAAACAAAATACATTTGCATGAATCTAAATTATTATTATTATTTTTTTTTATTGGTATAAAAATGGCTCTGTGTAGCAGTCCTGGAACAATTGCAAGACATTTTGACTCTTCGGTGTCCTTAGAAATTAACCCTGTGTTAATGAAAGTTCATAAGCAAGAATCCCCGTGCAATGGAAATCCTGCCATGCCCCCCTTAGGGCACCTCTCCAGCCGCTGAGCCGTGCTCTGCACGCAGGGCAGCCAGAGCAAGGGCCAAGGTGCTGCCTCAGTGTGTCCATCTCCATTGAACCTGTCTCATTAGCATGCCTCTGAGCTCCCCGAAGACATTCCATTTCATCTGAAAGCAAAATATAACAGGAACTGCATGTTTCTGGGTTTGCTGCTGGCAGCTGTTACCTTTCCAGGGGGGGAAAAAAAAAAAAAATTAAAAAATTCCTCTGCCAGGTCGAGACCTAGAATAAATGAAAATAGCTACACTGAAGCCCACAGAGCAATATCACTTTGCACCTAGGGAAGGTTTGTCCCATGTATTTCTTACTTCAATTGCAAATAAACTCAATGCAGAGGCATTAGTATTTTTAAAAGGTGAAAGGGATGTTATTGGCCTTTTTCTTATAGCCTTACAAGAAAATGACTTTTTTTTTTTTTCTTTTTCTTCACAAGAAAATAGTTTTCTAATAATAACCCAGTATTAAGTGTCAGGTAGTTGCTTCATAATTTTCCGTGCTTTATTGCAGTCAGCTATTGGGAATGGGGTCAGATTTCCAACTCACTGCAGAAGAGCTGCTTTTATTGGGGTGAGCATTGTTGTTTTCTGACCATGAATTATCAGTTGCTTTGAAGACTGATCACTTCCTTTTGTGGGGATACTTGAGGAGTGCACAACTTTCTTTTTTGGTACCTGAAGCCTTGTTAACACAGAGCTTATTGAATATAACCCCCTTTGTTTGTAAGCGCAGAGACGACAGAGTTTGAAAGCAACTTTTTCCTCTGGATTTTTTTCTCTGAATTCAGAGTGAACCAAACATAAAAAAATATTGGAGGCCCTTATGCTCTCACCCTGTGTCATAAAATAAATTACAACATGATCTATTTTATGTGTATTAAAAAAAAAAAAAAACCTAAAATTTTGCAAATTAACTCTCCTTGGACAGGTTTTTTTATATGAACCTGAATATGTAGAAAATCCCTCTAACTCTCAAACAATTAATATGGAAAGAAAGCTATTCCTCTGGCAAGTTTTTCAAAGTGAAAAGGAGAATGTAATTGATTCATATCCAAACGTTTAGATCATGCTTTGATGCAGTAGTGGAAGTAGTTTATCTGAATCCCTCTATTTAGACAGATGAAATCATAACAGAATATGTATTTTTTAAGTGAGTGAAAAGAAGGAAGAGGAAGGGAAAAATGCAACCAATATTCCAAACTAGAAAATGTACTTTAGGTCTTATCACAGTGGATTTTCACACATGTACTGTATTAGAGTTACTAACTTGAGGGCTCCTTGTGATCGTAAAATAAAGCACTGAGGTTTTTTAGGATGTGGGCCTTAGAGATTTCAAAGTTGAGCAAAAGAGATTAGGATTCTATTTTTTTTTTATCCTGCTCCTAGTTTTTCATATTTATGTATTAAGCTGCTTGTATTAAGCTCTTTGCTAAGTAGTATTTCTGATCTATGCTGCAATTTGTCATGACATTTCTCTAGGCAGCTATTATAAAGATGTCGGCTTCCTTTTTTTTTTTTCTTAAGCAAGAAAGTAGACTGCAAATAAGTCACTTGATTTTTAAATTACTGCCAATTAAGAAAATGGAGAGTCAGGGTCCAGAAAATTGATAGCTGAATTCTGATCTTGGATCTGGAAAATACTGAGCCATAAAATATTCATCCACAGACACACAGGGAAAAAAAAAAAAAAAGAAAAAAAGCTGATGTTATGTTCATCTGACCAACATATGTTGTTTGTGAGTGTCACTGGTTCCAGTTTTTAGAATATGGGGAAAAAGATAATTTGAGTGAAACAGGCAAGCAAGTGCATGATCTGATGATCACCTAAACAGGTTTTAATTTAGAAACTGTTGATACCGAAGCTGCTTTCCAAGTCTATTCAGTACAAGTCAGCGAAACTCACACTGACTTCGGCAGATCTCGTGGTTTTTTGCCAGTCTTTTCTAGCAGCTTGTCTGTTCTGCGTCCAGCCCGGGGAGAAACAGCACCTGCCTGCCTGGGTCCCTCTCCGGCTCTCTTGTCACCGCAGCGGAGCGCTTTTCCAGAGAGCGATGCCTTTATCTCTGCTGCCCCCAGCACGGCGCAGGATTCTCCGTTCCGCAGGAGGGTCTGTCCCCGGCTGCCGAGGCTCTGTGTCCCCGGGGACCCAGCCTGCCCCACTCCTGCCTCCCGAGGTGTTCCTGCTCTGCTCCCGGTGCTCCCGGTGCTCCCAGGGACCCAGCCTGCCCCACTCCTGCCCCCCGAGGTGTTCCTGCTCTGCTCCCGGTGCTCCCGGTGCTCCCAGGGACCCAGCCTGCCCCACTCCTGCCCCCCGAGGTGTTCCTGCCCTGCTCCCGGGGACCCAGCCTGTCCCACTCCTGCCCCCCGAGGTGTTCCTGCCCTGCTCCCGGTGCTCCCAGGG